>NW_026008996.1:0-3465 GCF_001458135.2 Marmota marmota marmota | reverse complement strand
ACTCGAACCCTGGCCCGGCCTCGCCGCTGGTGCCCTGGACCCCCGGCCCGGGCCGCCCTGGAGTTGTTCAAAGTTCTCCACCCGGCGTTGGTGGCCCGCCGGTGAGGAGCGGACTGCAGTTCCCAACCACTGCTGCTTTTTCGGACAGTTACCACCAATAAAACAAACGAAAACGTTTCGGATTTTCCCCTTCATTGTTACCTGCAGACAGTCACACCTAAGTTTTTAAGTTTTCCCTTTATGTACTAGCCTCACCCCCTGGGGTGGAGAATGAGAAAGGAACTGTATTCTGATAGGACTCCCTGTGGTTGGTTGGAACTTGCATTTAGGCATTTATTTCAGTGCATATTCTGGAATTAGAAGCTGGAGGGAAAGTTTATCGTGTCAAAGAGTAAATCTTTACTGTCGTCTTTATTTTCGTTTCGTTTAATCCTGAAAAACATTCTCGAGGGTTGATACAGTCACAAAATCCACAAAGTACAAAAGGGATATTCAAAGCCTCTCTCCCCACCCAAGTTGGGCACCCGCACAATATTTCAATTTCCTGTATATCCCTTCAGAGATTATGTACTTGGGGATGCCTCTTCTGCTTCCTTTTAAAAGTGGAGTTGCTTTTATGAAATGCCTAGCAGATTTGCTGATGCGCAATAAATGTTAATTTTTCATAGAAAACAGTTTAATAAATCTGCCTTCCGCTCAGGAAACAGTTTAATTCGTCTTTTTTTTTTTTTTTTTAAATTAGACTTGCTGGGAAAAAATAATTTTCTTTTGGCTGTAAGCATTTACAGGTTTGACTGCATAGTGAATGTGTGTGTTCTTTTGGTTTATCGGGACTTAGGTGAATACTTTCACATAAAGTCGAATACATTGACATTTTGGGGTAATGGGGCAGGGAAGGAGAAATCAATATATTGTAAGAGAGGTCTTAATATATATAAAATACAGTTCCAAAAATTCTCTGAAACAATTTATGTATAGTACAATAGGGACAAACAAGCTAAATGAGAAAATTGAGGTAGAGAGAGAAAAAAAAATACAAAATCAAGGGAAAAGATAAGCACATACTATGAGAACCTGTACTAGAAGTGAGTCAGTTCAGGTTTGGGGCTTGGTAGGAGCCTGGGGTTGGTGGGGGAACACAATACAAAGTAAACTTCAGTATGTTTCTAATTACAGCATTAAACCAGTTCTGCCTAAGCAAAGCATTTGCTAGTAATGAGCAATGAGAGGAGCATTTTCTCATAGGCCCTAATAAAAAAGGAGATGTGATGCAGTTGACAACATCTTTAAAGAAACAGTTTTGCACAAAAATATTTAATATAGGCCAATAATAGAACTCTAAGGATAAGTTCTCTGAAGGCGTTTGATTTATTCATAACCTTTAGAATGATCTGGACCAGGATTTCTTAAACCATGTTCTGGGGAGTGAAAAATCAATTGACCTCTTAAAATAAAATTCTGAGTTCAAATAAGTTTAAGATAGCTGGGTTAGACAGAGTCAGTTGTTTTTTACAACAGTTTTTTTGAAAGGGTTTCAATGCTAGTGTTCAAGTTGACTCTTTAAAGAGGAATATATTTTATAACCATTTCCAAATTTAATGGATGGATTATCTATTCTTCACACAGTTCTTCATGAGTATTTCCTACAACTCAGATTTGATAAGAAGTGGAGAGCAGAAAGTGTGAAGTTAACCAGTATGATAAGGACACCACCAAAGTGAAGATAATCTAAAAAGCCAGAATTTTAATATATTTTGTATCAAAGAAAAAGGTTACTTTCCCCCTGAATTCTTTCATAATTCTTCATTGTTCTGCAAGTTGCCTGTTGGGCCAAATTGCCCTCTTAGATGTCTTTCTCTTCTATGCTTGAAAACACTGTGAATCAAAGTAGGTTTAAGCAAGTAGAAGTCTTTGGGGGAATGACTTCTTAGTTATTCTTGGAGGTGAATGTGTGATTGGCATGTTATTTTATCACAAACACTGTTTGTACTATTAATTTACTACCAACTTTTAAATTCTGTGATTGTAAAAGACCTTAGAAAGCATGGAACACAGTATAAAGAGAAAAGATTTAGAATCAGAAAATCTTGGATTGTGCTACTAATGTGCAGGATTGTTTTCGGCAAATTTGTGAACCTCTCTGAATTTGTTTCCTTATTTGTAAGACTGGAGTGATTACAGCACACAATTCATTTATGGAATAAATACTGAGAGCCTGCTAGGTACTGGGTATAGAAAAACAGCTTTAAGAATGCGAATGAAATAATGTGTCATGAATCCCTGTCTAAATTTATTCCAGAGGAGTAGAGATGGCAAGAGTTAGAGCAAAGAATAGCACCTTATCTAAATCTATCTGGTTCTTGAGTTTTAGACCATAAGTACAGAAAGTTGAGAGGATGAGGATTTGTTTTAAAATTTTTGTCTGAATCCCTTCATTTTCTGTATTTGGATTATGAGTTTGGAGAATACGGGACAGATCTATACAAAAGTAATTTCTGAATGATATACCGCTATACAAAATGTTACCATTTTGAAAACAAAGAGAGGGCTAGAACTATTCATTTTCTTCACACCATTGTGAGAGAGATGTTTGATAAGTACTTCAGGCAAGGTATATATTATGCTGTAGGAATTAAAGACCCTCACATCCTACCGGTTTGAAACAACACAGATTTATTTCTGTCTTATGTCCAGTGAAGGGCAACACTAGAGCTTTCTGCTCCAGGTAGTCATTTGGAACCCCAGGATGTCAGGCTCCATCTCAACACAATTCTTCCACAGTTGTTAAGGGAAAAGGATGTGGTGAATGATTGTACATTGGCTCCAAAGGCTTCTACTTGAAAGTGAAAGGGTAACATGTCATTTCATTGGCCAGACAAATATATGACTACACCTAACTTCAACAAAGTGGGGAAATGCAATTTTACCATGCGCCCAGGAAGAGGAGAACCAAAATAGTCTATGAGCAATTTTAATGAGTGCTTACTAGTCATTAAACTATGGGCTATGGGCTTCATAGTTCTAAGAGTTAACACAAACCTGTGGGGCATATCTATAATCCCATCTACTCAGGAATTTGAGGCAGGAGGATTGCTAGTTTGAGGCCAGCCTGGACAATTTAGCAAGACAAATAAAATAACAAATAAAAAGAGCTGGGAATGTACTCAGTGGCAGAGTGGCCCTGGGTTCAATAGCCAGTGCTGCAAACAACCCAAAACAAGAAGCTGAATAAGTCAAATCCAAATTACATTTTTGTATTCTGTTTAAGAAATAGGAAACAGTATTTCTTTGTGTATGTATGTGTGTGTTTAAACAGAATTATGCTAAGAATTATAAAGAACATCTTTTATGAAATTCTGTTGAAAACTCCACAATTAGATGTTCTGTTTTGATCAAGTGAATTTCATTCTTTTTTAATTGTATATCTATTCACTAATCATTTGTTACATGCATATAAGGCACTGT
>NW_026008995.1:37848-45464 GCF_001458135.2 Marmota marmota marmota | reverse complement strand
TAACGTTAACACTAGCCCTAGCCCTAATGCTAATCATAAAACTACCCTAACACTAACCCTTGCAGTAAAACTAAACTGAGCAAGAGCCCTAACCCTAAGCCTTAACTTAAACCAAACCTTAACACTACACCCAGACCTTACCCTATCCCTAATTCAAGTCCTAATCTTAACCTTAATACTATCCCTAACTCTGACTCATATTCTAACACTCACCATAGCTCTAAACACCACCCTAACCTTAAACTGAACCCTTACAGTAATCCTAGCCTTAATTTGAGTCTTAACCCTAACCCTAAAACTAAACCTGACCCTGACTATTAACCTAACAATAACACTAGGTCTTTATTTCACCCAAACCTTAAACCTAATCCTAATACTAGAGGTTTAACCCCTATCCATTACCCAAAAACTAACCCTAAAAACCATAGTTCTTACATTAGCCATTGCTCTAACTCTAGCCATAATCCTAACACAAAACTAGCCCTAATCTGAGCCCTAAACCTAGCTTTAACCCTAACCCTAGACCTAACCATAGCTCTAAACCTATCCCTTACCCTATGCCAAACCCTAAACCTAATGCTTATTCTAATCCTAATCCTAATTCTATTCCTTAACCTAACCCAATCCCTAACCCTATTAGTTGACCTAATACTAGCCCTCATTCTAGCTCTAAGAATAACCCAAACCCTAACCCTAACCCTGACCCTTATTCTGACCCTAACAGTAATCATAGGTCTAAACCTGAACCTAACCCTAAACCAAACCCTAACATTAGCCCTATTGGTAACCTTATACCTAAACCTAACCCTAACACTAGCCCTAGACCTAAACCTAATCCTAATCTATCCAAAACTCTATCCCTAGACCTAATGAAAAACTTAGCTCTAGCCCTAATATTCACCCTTAGCCTAAAGGCAAAAACTAATCCTTACATTAGTCTTAACCCTAGTCCTAATTCTGGCTTTCCCATTAACCATAACCCTAAACTGAACAGTGACCCTGACACTAACACTAACCCTATGTCTAAACATCACCCTAATCCTAAACCTAACCCTAAAACTATACTTAGCTCTAACTTTAACCCTAAAACTAGCCCTAATCATAACAAAGTTCTTACATTTGCCATAGCACTAACCTGTTGCAAAACCTATCCCTAACCCAAGCCCTACCCTAGCTTTAACCCTAAAGATAAACATAACCCTAACCTTAGCCCTAACACTAAACCTAGGCCTAAACCTAGTATACACCTAACCTAACACTAAATCTATCCCTAACTGTAACCCAAGACCTGACATTAGCACTAGCCCTAATACTGGCCCTAATCCTAACACAAACATTAGCCTTCATCCTGGCCCTAAACCTAGCTTTAATCCTAACCATAAACATAACCCTAGCCCTGACCCTAATTCTAACCCTTGCCCTAGCCCTCAAACTAACTATAACCAAATACCTTACCCTAAATGTAATCCTAACTCCAACCCTAACTGAAGGCCTAAACCTAACACTAACACTAGCCCTAATTTAGCCCTATCCCTAACCCTAACCCTAATCCTTTCTCTAAGACTAAATCTAATTCTCATACTAGCCCTATCACTAGTTCTAACCCTATCACTTACCATAATACTAGACCTAACCCAAACATTAGTCCTAACCCTTGCCGTATCCTTAGCCCTAGCCCTAACCATAGATCAAAATCTAACTCTAAATCTAACCCGAACCCGAAACCTAAATCTAAGCATTATAAATACATTTATATTTAGACTGTGTGTCTACAGTGTTGGCTTCAATTATTATTTAGAATATAGTCATTAGTTACATAAAAGGCATACCATTTCTGGTGGTTTATAGAGAACTCAGCGTCAAGGGTAGGATGCTGTGTTAAGGGGGAAAGGAATGAGGGTATGTGATTAAGCTAACTTAGCAACTTTGTAGGAGAACTCTAATGAATAGGCAGTGGGAATTTATGGAAGTAGGTATAAATTCAAACTGCTTATCTGTATCCATAATATTACCCTATGTACAAATAGTAAAATTTAGGAGGCTGAAAGTGGGATAGAGGGAGAAAGAAAAAAGAAGAAAAATAAAAAGGAAAGAAAGAAAGAGAGGGAGAAAGAAAATAAGAGCAAATAAAGAGGTGGTGTGGTGGGGCCTATGCAATTCCTCTAAATTATACAATTCTAATGATTCAGTTCTTAAAGTCCAATTTCATGGAGAGTTTTTGGTTACACATATGTTGAGGTTGTGAGGACGAGAGGGAGAAGGGTAGAGGAGAATGGATGAGAAGAGCAAGAAAAGAAAAGTAAGAAAGAAAAAAAGGCTCTCAGAACTCTGTTTTCTTTTCTTGCATTAGGTGGAGTTTTCTATTCCTAGCTTGAGTCTCTGTGCTCAGGGTGGTGGAGGTGGCCAGGGTGAGAGGGCTTGAGCTTTTACCTGGAGCCTCCCTACTCTTAGTCTCTGAATTGGAAACCAGGTGTCTGTACAGTTGCTGTTCCTCATTGATAGATACACCCCAAAAAAACATGTGTGAAAAATCTTGAGTTATCACAGCTGGAGATAGGGGAGTTGGAAACCTGGTACCTGATAAGCTGCAGAACCAAGCTGGTAGCCATGCCCACTAATAGATGATGAATCGGTTTTTGCAACATGGATTCCATCTATTACCCATGTATGGTGTTTGGTGAGGTGGGTGGTTCTGGAGTGACCTTGTGCTGTGTCCAGAGCTCAGTCTGGTGACCTGAAAGCAAAGCCTCTGTGTTCTGTGCTGCCTTGTGTGTGTGCAGAGAGCTCCTGTGTGGCTGAGACTGCTGTCAGCGCCCTGAGAAACTGCACAGCCCAGCCTTCCATCTGTGCTGAGTGTACCCAAGCAGCCCTAGATTCCTTCAAATTTTTATGATACTGGGAAGGATTCAACTTTTATTTATCCTTAACATGCTCCACAGGTTTGGGCCTTGTTGGTTCAATGGTTCGCTGTCAGGAACAGTTTGTATTTTTGGTTTCCCTTCATTATGGCTTATTGATGTGAATGAAAATTGAGCTGGAAATCAAACAGGGTTTGCCAGAGGTGCTTGAAACTTCACACAATTAGTTCTCAGTGGGCACTCTCTAGTTTCTTTCTTTTGAAGGTAGGCCAAAGATGAAGCATGCAAAAGAAACTGTATCCGAGAGCCCTTAAGGAGAAAACATAGAAACATGTATGTACTGAAATAAGTCTCCCAACAATTTGATCAGATTTCTTTGATACTGCACAGTATTCATATTTTAGCTTGCTCCACTAGGCTCCCCAAGGTTGGCACTTCTAGGATCAATGGTTCTCTAAACAGGTAAGTGTTAGTGTTATGGTTAGGGTTTGGGCTAGCTTTAGAGCTAGTGTTAGGGTTAGAATTTGTTTTGTTCAAATTTCTTTGAACTGGGAAGATTTATCTTTTACCTAGCCTCACTATGGGCCCCAGTTTGGGGCCTTCTCGGTTCAATGGTTCGCTGTTGGAAATAGTTTGTTTTTAATGTCTCACTTCATTTTGACCTATATAGGTAAATGAGAATGAAGCTGGAAATCAGAGAGTTGGTTGTAGCTGTTTGCAACTTCACATACTCAATCAGTTGTCTGTGGGCACTCTCTGGTTTCTTCCTTGTAAAAGTAGCCATAAGCTTATCCAAGAGCACTTTAGGAGAAAACAGGGCAATATGCATGTACTGAAATACCTCCCCCAATTATTTGGTCAGATTTCTTTGATACTGTGCAGGATTCATATGTAAGCTTGCCCCACTAGTCTCCCCAAGTTTAAAACTTTTATGATCAAAGGTTCTATTAACAGGTTAGGCTTAGGTTTATGGTTAGACTTAGGGTTAGAACTAATGTTAGGGTTAGTATTAGATTTTTTCAACTTTATGAATACTAACCAGGATTTATCTTTTTTCTTCTCAGTATGCACCCCATATTTGGGAATCCTAGTAAAAAGGTTTGCTCTCAGGAGTAATTTTAATTTTCATCTTTTACCTCATTTTGCCCTATAGGGGTGAATGGAAATGGAGCTGGACTCAAACAGGGTTTGTGCTAGCTGCTTGAAACTTCACACACTCAACCAGTTCTCAGGGCACATTCTCTCCTTTTTTTTCTTGTGGAAGTAGCCCAAAGATGAATTAGAAAGAAACAGCTTTATCTGTGATCACTTCAGGAGCAAGCTTTAATTTCTTTTTGCATGGATTATTTGATATTGTACAGGATTCATACTTTTCCTAGTCTGAGTAGGATCTCCAAGTTTGAGTTTTCAAGGTTTGCCAGTTCACTGTCAGGAACAGTTTGAATTTTTAGATTTCACTTTATTATGGCCTACAGACGTGAATGAAAATGGAGCTGGAAATCAAACAGAACTAGTACTAGCTGCTTGAAACTTCACACACTCAATCAGCTCTCTGTGGGCACTCTTTGGTTGTTCCTTGTGCAAGTACCTTAAACTGAAGCATGAAAAAAATAATTTATCCAAGAGCACATTAGGAGAAAACAGGGAAATATGCACGTACTGAAATACCTCCCCCAATTATTTGGTCAGATTTCTTTGATACTGCACAGAATTCATCTCTTAGCTTGCCCCACTGGGCTCCTCTATTTGGGGACTACTCTGATCAATGGTTTTCTAAACAGGTTAGGTTCTATTTTTTATTATCTTAGGGCTAGATTTACAACTAATATTTTGTTAGATTTAGTTTTGTTCAAATTTCTTTGATACTGGGCAGGATTCAGCTTTGACCTAGCCTTACTATATTCTGTAGGTTTGGACCTCTTACGTCAAGGGTTTGCTTCCTGAACAGTTTGTATTTTAAGTTTCCATTTCATTTTGACCTATGCATGTAAATGGAAATGGAGCTGGAAATTCAACAGGGTTGGTGCTAGCTACTTCAAACCTCACACACTCAATCATTTTTCTATGGGCATTCTCTGGTTTATTCCTTGTCAAAGTAGCCCTAAGCTGAAGCATACAAAGCAACTTTATGTGAGAGCACTTTAGGAGAAAACAGGGAAATATGCATGTACTGAACTACCTCCCCAATTATTTGGTCAGACTTATTTGATATTGTGAAAGATTCATCTGTTCACTTACCCAACTTGGCTCCCAAAGTGTGGGACTTCTAGATCAAAGGGACTCTAAAGAGGTTAAAGTTAGTGTTAGGGTTAGTGTTAGGACTAGGATTAGACCTAGTGTTAAGATAAGAGTTACTTTTGTTTTTCAAATTTCTATGATACTGTGCAGGATTCATCTTTTTTTTTTTAATTTTGACTATACTCCAAAAGATTGGGCCTCCTACATAAAGGGTTTGCTTTCAGGAACAGTTTCAATTTTCCTGTTTATCTACTTTTTTATATGTAGGGGTAAATGAAATAAAGCTGGAAATCAAACAGGGTTTGGGCTAGCTGCCCAACACACTCCATCAATTTTCAGCGAGCATAATCTGATGTTTTCCATGGAAGTAGCCCTAAGATGAAGTAAAAAGTAGCAGCTTTATCTCTGGGTGCATTAGGAGCAAGCAGAAAACACATGTAATTAAAGAGCTTCAAATTTTTTTGGTTGGATTAATTTAATACTGTTCAGGATTCATCCTTGACCTAGCCTTAGTAGGCTCCCCAAGTTTGTGCCTTCAAGGGTCAATGGTTCAGTGTCAGGAACAGTTTGATTTTTAGGTTTCACTTAATTAGGGCCTATAGGTGTGAATGCAATGGAGCTGGAAATCAAACAGTGTTGTTGCTAGCTGCATGAAACTTCACACACTCAATCAGCCCTCTGTGGGCACTCTTTGGTTTTTCTTTGTGAAAGTACCTTAAGCTGAAGCATGAAAAACAATTTATCCATGAGCCCTTTAAGAAAAAAAACAGGAAAATATGAATGTACTAATATACCTCCCCCAATTTTCATCAAATTTCTTTGATACTACACAAGATTCATCTGTTATGTTGTGCCTTTAGGCTCTCCAAGTTTGGGACTTCTATGATCATAGATACTCTAAACAGGTTAGAATTAGTTTAGGGTTGGGTTAGATCTAGTGTTCGAGTGAGTTTTGTTCAAATTCATTTGATACTTGGCATAATTTGTTTTTTTACCTAGCCTTACTATTTTCCACAGGTCTGGACCTTATCCCTTCAATGGTTTGCTGTAAGGAACAGTTTGTATTTTAAGTTTTCCTTCATTTTAACCTATATGGGTAAATGGAAATGGAACTTGAAATCAAACAGGGTTGGTGCTTGCTTCTGAAAACTGCACACACTCAATCAGTTCTATGTGGGCACTCTGGTTTCTTCCTTGTGAAAGTTTCACAAAGCTGAAGCATGCAAAAACATCTTTATCCAAAAGTACTATTGGAGATAAAAGGAAAATATATATGGACTGAACTACATCCCCAAATTATTTGGTCAGATATCTCTGATAGTCCCTAATCCTAACAGAAACACTAGCCCTAATCTGAGTCCTAAAGTTGTAAACCTAACCCTAATCCTAGACCTAACCTTAGCTGTAACTATATCACTTACCCTAAGCCATACTCTATCCATAATGCTAACCTTAGTCCTAATCCTAATCCATAGCCTAATCCAAACCCTAACCCTATTACTAATCCTAACCCTAGCCCTCTTTCTAGCTCTACCCCTAACTCAAATCATGACCCTAACACAAACCCTCAGTCTAAATCTGATCCTAACCTTAAACCAGACCCTAAAACTAGCTCTACCAGTAAACTTATACCTAAACCTAAGCCTATCACTAGCCCTAGACCTAAGCCTAATCCTCAATATAGCCATAATTCTAGACCTAGACCAAAAAAAAAAAAAAAAAAAAACATAGTCCTAATTCTGGCTTTCAACCTAAACCTAACTCTAAACTGAACACTGACCTTAATACTAACACTAAACCTAGCTCTAAACCTGAATCTAACCCAAAACCTAAAACTAACATTAGACATAGCCATAACCCTAACCCTAAAACTAGCTCTAATCAGAACCCTAGATCTTACATTACACCTAGCCTTAACCCTGGGCCTAAACCTAACACAAAACCTAGCACTATTCTGAGGCCTAATCCTACCCTAAAAATAACCATAATCCTAAATGTAGCCCTAACCCTAACCCTCACCTTAAACATCACCCTAGCTCAAAGCCTAACCCTTAGCCTAAACAAAACCCTAGGCCTATTTGTAAACATAAACCTAACCCTAGCCGTAATTCTGAACTTAACCCTATTACTAACCCTAGCTCTAAACCTAACATTACCCTAACCCTAACCCTAACCCTAAGCCTACTAATAACCTTAGCCCTAAACCTAACCCTATCCATAATCCTAATCTTAAACCTAACCCTTGTCTTAACCCTAAATCTAACCCTTGCCATAAACTTAACCCTAAACCACACCCAAAATACAAACTAAACCTATACCTAAACCGAAATTTAACCAGAACCTAAATTTAACCCTAAACCTAATCTTACATCTAATCCAATACATTACTCTCAAACTAGCCCTAACCCTATGAAAACCCTAGCCCTAACCCCAACTCTAACCATAATTATAACCCTAACCTTAATCTAGAACTAACACTAAACCTAACACTCCCCCTAGCCCTAACTGTAGCTTAAACCC
>NW_026008995.1:15050-31804 GCF_001458135.2 Marmota marmota marmota | reverse complement strand
GTAGGCAGTGGCCTCCTCGTGGCTAAGAGCCGGGCGGGAGGGGTGGCCGATCACCGAGCGAGCGGGGCCGCCAGGAGAGCCAGGATGGCGGGAGCTGTCTGCCGGGCCAGGCGGGGACCCTTCTCGCTGCCCCGGGCCGCCGGGGGCCGCTTGCAGAGCCGGTTGGGCGGTGGCTGCGGGATTGGACCTCTGCGCCCTCGTGGCCGGCCAAGATTCACTTGTCTGGGGCCAACTGTCACCTCTAATATAACTTACTACTTCCTGGCAGGTCTCCTTTCAGCGGAATTTTGCTAAAAGTTCCTCAGTAGGTAGAATGTAGCTGTTTTAATGGGTGTTTCTGATCCGGTTAATGTGGAGATACTGAAAGTGCTGCTTCCTTGCCGGCCGCCATGTTGGATCCCCCTTCCTAGCCCTAATTTGAAACCTAACCTTAACCCAAAACCTAAATATGACCCTGAATCAAATCCAAAGACTAAACCTAGCTCTAAAGATCACCCTAACCTTAAACCTAACACTAACACTAGGCCTAGCCCTAAACTTAACCCTAAAACTAACCTTAATCGTAACCCTATTTCTTACAATAGCCATAACCATAACACTAGCCCTAAACCTAGTACAAAATTAGTCCTAATCCAAGTCCTAACATGAGCTTTAACCATAAGCCTAACTCTAGCCCTAGTCCTAAACTTAGCTCTAATCCTATCGCTTACCCTAAGCCAAACCCTCACCCTAATGTTAATCGTATTCTTAGCACTAATCCTTAGCCTAACCAAAACCTGACACTATAACTAGTCCTAACCCTAGCCTTCATTCTAAATCTAACCATAACCCGAACCCTAACCCTATCCCTGACCATTATTCTGACCCTAACAATAATATTAGCTCTAAATCTATACCTAACCCTTACCCGAACCCTAATACTAGCCCTACAGGTAACCTTACACATAAACCTAACCATAACACTAGCCCTAGACTTAAACCTAATCCTAAATCTAGTCATAACTATAGCTCTAGCCCTAAAGACAAACTAGACCTAGCCTTAACAATAACCCTTAACCTAACCCAAACTCTAACCCTACCTCTAGACCTAACCCTAGCCCTAATTCTGCCTTTAACCCTAACCATTACCATACCTGAACACTGTCCTTGACACTAACACTAACTTTAGCTCTAAACTTCACCCTAACCCTAAAACTAACCCTAAAACTACATCTAGCCCTAACATTAACCATAAAACTAGTCTCAATCATTACACTAGTTCTTACATTAGCCATAGCTCTAACCTGTCACAAAACCTAGCTCTAATCCAAGCCCTACCTTAGCATTAAACCTAAAGCTAACCTTAACAATAACCCTAGCCCTAACTATAAACCTAAGCCTAACCCTAGACCTAATCCTAACCATAAACCTAGCCCTAATCCTAGCTTTAACCCTATTCATTACCCTAAGATAACTATAATCCTTATGCTAACCCTAGGCAGAAACCTAATCCTAGCACTATCCTTAATTCTATCTATTAACCTAAACCTAACCTGAACCCTAAATCTAACTGTGTCCTTACCAAATCCCTAAATATAAGACTAATTTGACCCCTAAACCTAAACCTTAACATAACCCCAACTCTAAACTTGACCCTGACCCTAATAATTCCCATAGCTCTAAACCTGACCCTAACAAGAAACCTAAACTTTACAATAGACCTAGCCATAAACCTAACCCTAAAACCATCCCTAACTGTACCCTAGACCTGACATTAGCCCTAGCTCTAATCTAGCCCTAACCCTAATGCAAAACTTAGCCCACATCCTAGCAAGAAACCTCAACTTAATCATAACCTTAACCTAACCTTATCCTTAACCTTAACCCTAATTTTCATCCTAGTCTTAACACTAGCTATATTGCCATCCTTTATCCTAAACCTAAACTAACCCTAAACCTAACACTAAACCTAGCCCTAACCCTAGGCCTAACCCTAACACTAACCCTAGACCTAATCCAAGCACTAATTTAGCCCTATCTGTAACCCTAATCCTAGCTCTAAAGCTAACTCTAACTCTCACCCTAACCCTATTTTGTTGTAACCTTATCCCTTACCATCACCATATACCTAGCCCTAAACGTAGCCCTATCCTAGACCTATATTTAGCCCTATCAAAAACCCTAGATCTAAACCTAACTCTAAATTTAACCCTAACCCTAAGTCTAAACCTATCCATAACTCTACTCTTATCTCTAATCCTTAACCTAAGCCTAAATCTCACACTTACACTAGACCTAACCCAAGACTAATCATAAAACTAGCCCTAAACCTACCCCTAGCCCTAAAACAAAAAAAAGTCATAGCCCTAACCTTAACCCTTAACATAAAACAAATCCTAACCCTACACCTAGCCCTAACCCTATCCCTAATTATAGTCTAACCCTAACCTGAAAACTAACCCTGGCCCTGACTGTGACCCTGACACTAACCCTGGCTCTAAACATCATCATCACCATAACCCTAACCTTAACACTAGACTTAGACCTAACTCTAAACCTATAAGTAGTTGTAATCATAAACCTACTTCATACATTAGCAGTAGCCTTAACCCTAGCCCTAACCTAACCCAAAACCTAGCCTTAATCTTAGTCCTAAATCTAACTTTAACCCTAAAATTAAACCTAACCCTAACCCAAACACTTGCCCTAATCTTATACATAATCCTAGCCCTAACCTTAGGGATAACCCTATCCATTACCCTAACGATAATCCTAACCCTTCTGATAACCCTAGGCCTAACCCTAACTCTATACATTACACTAAACCAAACCTAAACCCTAAACCTAACACTGTCATTACCCTAACCCTACATCTAACACTAATTCGAGCACTGCACCTAAACACTAACTTAACCCAAACCCTAATCCTGACCCTGATTCTAAAAATAACCGTAGATCTAAACCTGACCATAACCAAAAACCTAACCCTTACACTGGACCAAGCCATAAACCTAACACTAAATCTATCCCTAACTGTAACCCAAGACCTGACATTAGCCATAGCCCTAACACTATCCCTAAACCTAAAACAAATCCTAGTCTTCATCGTAGCCCTAAACATAGCCTTAATCATAACCCTAACTCTAACCCTAGTTTTAGCCCTAATACTAACCCTTGCCCTTGTCTTAAGTCTAGCTATAACCACATCCCTTAGCCTAAATTAAACCCTAACTCTAACCCTGACCCTAGTGGCAACCCTTGCCTTATCCTTAGCCCTAGCACTAACCCTAGATCAAAATATAACTATAAATCTAACTCTAACTCGATGCATATGCCTAATCTTAAAACTAGCCCTAACCCTAGCCCTAACATAACCCTAGCCGTAATTTAGCCCTATCCATAAAACTAACCCTAACCTTAGCCCTAAGACTAACTCTCTCATACTAGCCCTATCACTCATTCTAACCCTATCCCTTACCATAAACCTAAACCTAGCCCTAACCCTAGTGCTAACCCTTTCCCAATACTTATCCCTAGCACTAACCTTAGGCAAAACGTAACTCTAAAACTAGCCTTAACTTGAAGCCTAAGCCTAAACCTAACACTAGCCCAAACCATAACACTAATCCTAAAATGAGCCCTAACGCTAGCCCTAGTCCTAAAACAAAACTGAGCCATAGTTCTCACCCTAAACATTAACCTAAACCAAACTCTAACCTTACACCTAGACCTAAACCTAGACTTATTTGAGTTGGAAGCCGAACCCTAAATCTAACCCTGAACCTGACACTGACCCTAACACTTCTAGCTCTAAACATCACTGTATCAGTAAACCTAACCCTAACACTAAACCTAGCACTCACACCCTAAAACTAGCCCTAAACTTAAACCAAGTACTTACATTAGCTCTAACCCTAACCCTAGCTCCAACATAACACCAAAGCTATCCCTAATCACAGCCCTAACCCTAGCTTTAAACCTAACCTAACCCTAACACTAGTCCTAATTGTAACCATAACTTTAGCCTTAAACTGATCTCTCACTCTATCCATTAACATAACCATAACCCAAACCTTAGTGATAACGCTAAGCATAAATCTAACCCTATCCCAATTCCTAACTATTACATTATCCTAAACCTAACCTGAATCCTATACCTAAGCCTATCATTACTCTAACGCTAATCCTAAAAATAATTCAAGCCCAAAATTGAAACCTTAACCTATCTCAAACCCTAACTCAGACCTTGACCCTAATAATACACCTAGCTGTAAACTTGACCATAACCCAACACCTAATCCTTAGCCTAGACTTAGCCATAAACGTAAACCTAAAACTATCTTTAACATTAATTCTGGACCTGAAATTAGCCCTAGTCCTAATCCTAGACCTAACCCTATAAACACACCTGGCACTCATTCTTGTCCTAAACCTAGGCTTAATCATAACCCTATCTCTAGCCCTATACCTAACCCTAATTCTAAACCTCACCCTACCTCTAAACCTACCTATAATGTCATCTTTTACCCTAAAATTAAACGTAACCCTAACCCTAAACATAGGCTAAGCTAAACACAAAACCTAGCCCTAATCCTAGCCCTAATGTAGCTCTATCTCTAACCCTATCCTAACCCTATCCCTAAGAAAAACTCTAACTCTTGCCCTAGCCCTAGCCCTAGTTCTATCCCTATCTGCTGCCATACACCTAACACTAGCCCTAACAGTTGCCCGAAAGTTAGTCCCAGCCCTAATCATAACTCTAAAGCTAACCTTAAGCCTAAGCCTAAGCCTAACACTAACACTAGCCCTAATGCTAATGATAATAGTAAAACTAGCCCTAACTCAATCCTAACAGTAAACCAAAACCGATCAATAGCCCTAACCCTAAACCTTAACTTAAACGAAAAACTAACACTACACTTAGACATAAACCTAGCCCTTATTCGAGTCCTAAGCCACACCTTAAAACTAACCCTGACATTGACTCATATCCTAACACTCACCCTAGATCTAAACACTGCCCTAAACTCAAACTGAACACTAACATTAACATAGCCCTAATTCGAGTCTTAAAACTAACCCTAAAACTAACCCTGACCCTGACTCCTATCCTAACAAGAACCGTAGCTATAAATATCACCTTAACCTTAAACCTAACACTATCACTCAAACTACCCCTAACCCTAACCCTAAAACTAACCCTAATGGTAACCATAGTTCTTACATTAGCCGTTGCCCTAATCCTAGCCCTAAACCTAACTCAAAACTAGCCCTAAACAGAGCCCTAAACTTACCTTTAACTCTAACTCTAAAACTCACCATAGCCCTAACCCTAGATCTAAATCAATCCCTTACCCTAAGCGAAATGCTAAACCAAAGAGTAACCCTAGAATTATATCTAGTCTTTAGACTAACCAAAACCCTAACCCTATTAATTGTCCTAACCCTAGCCTTTGTTTTAGCTCTAACATCATCCCAAACCCTAACCCTAACCCTGATCCTTATTCTGACCATAACACTAAACCTAGGTCTAACCCTAACACCAACCCTAACCCAAAATTTACCATAATCCTATCCCTAGACCTAATTCTAAACCTAACTCTCAGCCTAGCCCTAACCATAGCTCAGAACCTAACCCTTATGCTAAACAAAATCCTAAACCTAATCCTAGTTCTAACTCTCACCTTAACCCTAACACAAGACCTAATTTTAACCATAACCCTAGCCCTAAACTTATCTCTAACTGTATCCGTTACCCTAAACATAACCCTTACCATAATTCTAACCCTAGGCTTACCCCTAACCCTGTTGCTTTCCACAAACCTATCAATTAGCCTAGCCTACCCTGAACACTAAACCTAATCCAATTATTACACTAACCATAACCCGAATGCTAATTTGATCCCTAACCCTAACCTCAAACGTAAACCAAACCCTAATACTAATAGTGACCTTAATAATTCCCCCAGCTATAAACCTGACTCTTACCCTACCTAACCCTTACACTAACCCTAAAATTATTCCTAACCTTAACCCTAGACCTGATATTAACCCTAGACATAATCCTAGCCCTAACACTAACACAAACCCTAGCCCTTATCCTAGCCCTAAACATAGCCTTAATTTTATCCCTAACCCAAACCCTAGGCCTAAACCTAACACTAACCCTAGCCTGAATCTTAGCCCTAATTTAGCCCTATCCCTAACCCTAACCCTAATCCTAGCCCAAAGACTAACTCTAACTCTAACTCTCACCCTAACCCTAGACCTAATCCTAGCCCTAATTTAGCTGTAAACCTAACCTAACCCTAGCCCTAAGACTAACTCTAACTCTCGACCTAGCCCTATTTCTAGTTCTAACCCTATCCCTTACAATAATCTTATCACTTGCCTTTGCATTATCCCTAACTCTAGCTCTAGCCCTAATCCTATATCAAACCCTAACTCTAAATCTAACCCTAACCCTAAGCTAAACCTTTCACCAACACAAGCTGTAATACTAATGCTCGTCTTGAAACTAGCCCTAACCTAGCCCTAGCCCTAAAAAACAACCTAGCCATAGCCCTAACCCTAACCTTTAACATAAACCAAACCCTAAGCCTACACCTATTCCCAGCTCTAATTCGAGTCCTATCCCTAACCCTAAAACAAACCCTGACCCTGACTCTGACCCTAACACTAACCCTAGCTCTATACATCACTCAAAACCTAAACCTAAACCTAACCCTAGACCTAGCCCTAACCCTTACCCTAAAACTAGTTCTAATCATAACTCTACTTCTTACATTGGCTGTAGCCCTAAACCTTACCTTAACCTAACCCAAAACCTATCCATAATCAGGGCTGTAACACTACATTTAACCTTAACCATAACCCTAATTCTAGCCCAAACCCTTATCCTAAACCTAACCCTAAACCTAACCCTAACCCCTGACATAACCCAAAACCTAACCCTAAACCTATCCTTAATCCTAACCATAAACCTAGACCTAACCCGAGCTGTAACCCTATCCATTACCCCAATCCTAATCCTAACCCTAGTGCTAACCCTAGGATAATGCTAAACCTATTTCTAACCCTAAACGTATACATTGCCCTAAACCTAACCTGAACCCTAAACCTAATCATATCCATTAACTTAATCCTAACCCTAATGATCTTAACCCTAAAACTATATCTAACCATAACCATAGACTTAACATTAGCTGTAGCCATAATGAAGCTCTAATCCTAAAACAAACTCTAGCCCTAATCCTAGCCCTAATCTTAGCCTTAATCCTAAACCTAACCCTCACCATAGAACTAGACCTAATTTTAACACTCGCCCTAGTTCTAATCTAGCTATAATATTATACCTAAACATATCCATAACCATAACCATAACCATAAGCCTAGGCTCAGCCTTAATAGTCACCCTAGCAATAATTCTAGCTCTAATTAAGCCCTAATTCTAACCCTAAATCTAATCCTTACACTAACTCTAACTCTCGCCCTAGCCCTATCCCTAGTTCTAACCCTATCCCTTATAATAACTCAAATCCTAGCCCTAACCCTAGCCCTACCCTTCACTGTAGCCCTAAACTTAGATCTAACCCTAACTCTAAATATAACCCTAACCCTAAGCCTAAACCACACCCTACACTAGCTCTAACCCTAACGCTAATTTGAAAACTAGCCCCAACCCAAGACCTAGCTCTCAAGCAAAACCAAGCCATTTAACTGAACCTAACCCTTAATCTAAAGCAAACCCGAACACTACAGCTAGCCCTAACCGTAGCCTTAATTCGAGACCTAACCCTAACCCTAGGACAAATACCAACCCTGACTCTGACCTTAACACTAAACCTAGCTCTATACATCACCCTATCCATAAACCTAATCCTCACACTAGATGTCGCCCTAAACCTAAAACTAAAACTAGCCCTAATCGTAATGCCAGTTCTTAAATTAGCCATAGTCCTAAACCTAACACAAAACCTAGCCCTAATCCAAGGCCTAAACCCAGTTTTAACCCTAATCCTAACCCTGGCCCTAACCCTAACCTTATCCCTAGTCCTAATCCTAGTTCTAACTCTATTTCTTACACTTAGTCAAACCCTCACCCTATTGCTACCCTAGTCCTAACCCTAATTCAATGCCTACCCCAAACCCTAACTCTATTACTAGTCCTAATCCTAACCCTCATTGTAGCTCTAAACTTAACCCAAACCCTAACTCTAACCCTGACCCTTATTCTGACCCTAACACTAAACCTAGGTTCAAACCTGATCCTAAACCTTATCCGAAAACTAACACTAGCCCTACCATTAACCCTAAACCTAAACCTAAAAATAACACTAGCCCTAGACCTAAACCTAATCCTAAATATAGCCATAACCCTAGCCTTAGCCCTAACAATAACCCTTAACTTAAACCAAACACTAACTCTACCCCTAGACCTAACCCTAGTCCTCATTCTGGACCATAACCTAAACCTAATCCTAACCTGAAACCTGACATTTACCCTAACAAAAACCCTAGCTCTAAACGTTATTTTATGCCAAAAACTAACCCTAACACTAGATGAACTCTAAATATAGCCGTAACCATAACTCTAGCTCTTACATTACCCATATACCTAACTGTAGCCCTTAACTTCACACAAAACCCAACCCGAATTACAGCCATAAACCTAACTCTAAGCATAATTCTAAACCTAAATTTAGCCCTAACCCTAACCCTAACCCTAACCCTCATTCTAGCCCTAACCCAAGATCAAACACTAAACTTTACCATAAAATAATCCTAGCCCAAACCCTAAACCTCACCCTAATTCTAGCCCTAATCCTAACTCTAACCATAGACAAACCCTAGCTCTAATTCTATCCATTATACTAACAATAACCCTAAAAGTAATGCTACCCTAGCCCTTAACCTAACCGTAAACCTACCCTAGCCCAGACTGTAAACCTAACCCTTAACCTAGCCCTAAACCTAGCTCATCCGTAACCCTTACACTTAATCTAACCCTAACACTAACCCAAGGTCAAACTCTTAACCTAATCCCAGCCCTAATCCTAACCTTAACCCAAGCCCTAACCCTAGCTTGAACCCTATCCATTACTCTAACCCTAAACTTAACCCTAATGATAACACTAGACCAAAAGCTAAACCTACCCTAACCCTAAACATAAACCTAACCCTAGAAAAAACAGTGAAACTAACCTAACCCTAACCCTAAACCTAAGATAGCTCAAATGCTAACCCTAATCCTAAACCTAAACCTAATGCTAATGTTAACCTAAAACTATCTTTAACCTGACATCCAAACCTATTACCCTAACCCTAGTGATAATGCTAGCCCTAACCGTTACACTTACCATGACCATAACCCTAGACCAAACCATAAATTAATCTTAGCTTTAGCAAAATTCCTAGCTCAAACCCTAAACCATACCCTAAACTTAATCCTAAGTGTAACCCTCGCCCTAATCCTGACACTAACGCTAACTCTAGCCCTAATCCTAACCATTATCCTAGCCCTAACCCTAGTTCTAAACCTATAAATTGCCCTAACAATAACTATAACCCTAATGCTAACCCTAGGCCTAACCCTAAACCTATCACAAACCCTAACCATATCCACTACCTTAAACTGAACCTAAGCCTAAACCTAACACTATCCATTACCCTAACCCTAATTCTAACCTTAATGCTAATTTGAGCCTTAAAACTAAATCTTAACCTAACCCAAACCCAAAGCCTGACCCTGACCCTAATAATACCCCAGCTCTTAATCTGACCCTTTTTCTAAATGTAACACTTTAATTTGACCTTGCCATAAACCTAATCCTAAAAATATAACTAACTATGAACCTAGACCTGACATTAGTCCTAGCCCTAATTGTTGCACTAAACCTAACACAAAACCTAGCCCTAATCCTAGCCTTAAATCTAGCCTTAATCCTAAACCTAACCATAACCTTAGCCCTAACCCTAAAGCTAATCATAATTCTAGTGCTAACCCTAATCATAGCACTAAAACAAGACTGAGCAACAGGCCTAACACAAACCTTATCTTAAACCAAACTTTAGCACTACACCTAGATCTAACCCTAGCCCTAATTCAAGTCCTAATCATAATCTTAAAATTAACCCTTTACCTGACTTCTATTCTAACACTCATCTAGTTCAAAACACCACACTAACCCTAAACCTACCATAATCCTATCCCCAGACTTAACCCTAAACCCATCCCTAACCCTAGCTCAAAACCTAACCTTCATGCTAAACATAACCCTAACCCTAACCCTAACATGATATTAGCCCTAGCACTAATCCTAGCCCTGAATCTAAAATGAACACTATCCCTCATCCTAGTCCTAAACCTAGCCTTAATCATAACCCTAACTCCAACCCTAGCCCTAACCCTAACTCTAACCCTCACCCTACATCTAAACCTAGCTATAACACCATTCTTTATCCTAAACTTAAACTTAACCCTATCCCTATCACTAGGCCTTAACTAAATACTAACCCTAGCCTAATCCTAGCCCTAATTTAACCTTATACCAAACCCTAAATCTAATGTTAGCCCTATCACTAATTTTAACTCTCACACTAGCCCTAACCCTAATGTTAATCCTGAAACTAGCCCTAACCCTAGCTCTAGCCCTAAAACTAAACAAAACGATAGCCCTAACCCTAAACCTTAACCTAAACCAAACCATTACCCTAACCCTAGCCCTAATTGGAGTTTTAATCCAAACACTAAAACTAACCCTGACCCTGTCCGTGACCATAACACTAACCCTAGCTCTAAACATAACCATAATCCTAAACCTAAACATAATACTAGACATAGACCTAACTCTAACCCCAAATTTAGCCCTAACCATAACCCTGGTACATACATTAGCCATGACTCTAACTCTAGCACTAACTTAACACAAAACCTAGACCTAATCCTAGCCGTAACCCAAGTTTTAACTCTACTCCTAACCCTAACCTAGCCCTAATCATAAACATAACCCTAGCCCTAACCCTAGCTCTAACCCTTTCCATTGCCATAAACAGAACACTAACTCTAATGCTAAACCTAGTCTTAAGCCTAACCCTATCCCTAATCCTAACCCATTCCATTACCCTAACCCAAACGTAGACTCTAAACCTCACCCTATCATTAACCTAACACTAACTCTAATGCTAATTTGAGCCCTAAATTTAAAACTTAACCTATCCCAATCCCTAACCCAGACCATGAATGTAAAAATAGTTCTAGCTCTAAACCTGAGCCTAACCCTAAAACTAACCCTTACACTACATGTAGCCATAAAACTAACACTAAAACTATCTTGAACCATACCCAAGACCTGATATTAGCCCTAGCCCTAATCCTAGCCCTACACCTAAAACAAAACCTAGCCCTCATCCTACCCTAAACCTAGCCCTAATCATAATCCTAACCTTAACCATAGACCTAACCTAATTCTAGCACTCACCCTCCCACTAAAACTAGTTATAAAACCAACCCTTACCTTAAACTTAATCCTAACCCTAACCCTAACACTACACCAAAGCTGAACACTAACCCTGGCCCTAATCCTAGCCCTAATTTAACCCTGTCCCTAATTCTAACACTAACCAAAGCCCTAAGACTAACTCTAACTCTCACACTAGCCCTATCTCTAGTTCTAACCATATCCCTTAACTTAACCCTAACCCTAGCCCTAAACATAGCCATAAACCTAGCCATAACACTTGCCTAATCCTTATTTCTAGTCCTAACCCTAGATCTAACTCTAACTCTCACTCGAACACTAACCCTAAGCCTAAGCCAAACATTAATACTAGCACTAACCCTAACACTAATCATGAAACTAGCCCTAACCCTAACCCTAGCAGTAAAACTAAACCGAGTAATAGCCCTAACACTAAACCTTAACTTAAACCAAATCCTAATACTACACCTAGACCTAACCCTAGCCTTAATTCGAGTCCTAACCTTAACCTGAATACTAACCCTGACTCTGTCTCATATCCTAACACCTACCCTTGCTCTAAAAACCACCCTAACTTTAAACCAAACCCTTACAGTAACCCTAACCTTATTTGGAATCCTAACCCTAACTCTAAAACTAACTCTGACCCTTACTATTAATCTAACACTAACACTCGCTCTAAATATCACCGTAACCTTAAACCTAATCCTAACACTAGAAGTTTAACCCCTAACCATAACCCCCAAATTCACCCTATTTGTAACCCTTGTTCTTACATTAGCCATTGCCTAGCCCTAAACATAACACAATACTAGCCCTAATCCAAGCCCTAAACCTAGCTTTGACCTAACCCTTGCCCTATTCCAAGCCCTAACCCTAGCTCTAACCCTATCCCTTACCCTAATCCAAACCCTAACCATAATGCTAACCCTAATCCTTAACCTAACACAAACCCTAATCCTATTACTAGTCCTAACACTAGCACTCATTCATTCTAGCTCTAACCATAACCTAAATCCTAACCCTAATCCTGACCCTTATTCTGACCCTAAACTAAATGTAGGTCTAAACCTGAACCTAACCCTAAACTGAACACTAAGAGTAACCCGTCCAGTGACCTTATACCTAAACCTAACCCTAACACTAGCCCTAGATCTAAACCTAATCATAAATCTAGCCGTAACTCGAATGCTAGACCTAATGAAAAACGTAGACATAGCCCTAACAATAACCTTAGTCTAAGCCAAACACTAACTCTTCTCCTAGACCTAATTCTGGCTTTAATTCTAAACATAACACTAACCTGAACACTGACCCTGACACTCACAGTAACCCTAGCTCTAAACACAACCCCAACCCTAAACCTAACCCTAAAACTATACCTAGCCCTAAAATTAACCCTAAAACTAGCCTGAATCATATCAAGTTCTTACTATTGCAAAACCTAGCCCTAATCCAAGGTCTACCCTAGCTTTAACCCTAAAGCTAATCCTAATCCTAACCACAGCCCTAACCCTAAGCCTAAGCCTAAGCCTAGACCTAATCCTTAGCATAATCCTAGCCCTAACCCTAGCTCTAACATAACCATTACTCTAATGATAACCCTAACCCTTATTCTAACCATAGGCCACAAACCTAAAACTATACCTAACCTTAACCCTATAAATTACCCTACACTTAACCTGAACCCTAAACCTATCATTACACTATCCTTAACAATAATGCTAATTCGAGCCCAAACCTAAACCTTAACCTAACAAAAACCCTAAACCTGACCCTAACTCTAAAAATACCCTAGCTCTAAACTTGACCATAACCATAAATCTAACCCTTAAAATAGACCTAGCTATAAACCTAACCCTAAACTATCCCTAACTGTCACCCTAGACCTGAATTTTGCCCTAGCTCTAATCCTACTCCTAACCCTAACACAAACCTTAGCACATATCCAAGACATAATTTTACCTTAATCATAAACCTAACACTTACCCTAATTATAACCCTCACCCTATCCATAAAACTAGCTGTAATCCCAACCCTTACCCTAAACCTAACCATAACCCTAAACCTCACATTAACCCTAGTCCTAACCCTAGGCCTAACCCTAACACTAACCCTTGCCCTAAGACTAACTCTAACTCTCACCCTAGCCCTATAGCGTGTTCTAAACCAATCCCTTACCATCACCCTAAACCTAGCCCTAAACTTAGCCCTAACTCTAGCCCTATCCTTCACCCTAGCTCAAACCCTAGATCTAAACCTAACTATAAATCTAACCCTAAATCTAAGTCTAAACCTCACACTAACACTAGCCCTAACTCTAAAACTAATCCTAAAACTAGCCCTAACCCTACCCCTAGCCCTAAAACAAAACTGAGTCATAGCCCTAATCCTAACCCTTAACCTAAACGAAACCCTTACCTTACACCTAGACCTACACTTATCTCTAATTCCAGTCTTAAATCTAACCTGAAAAGTAATATGGACACTGACTCTGACTCTAACACCATATATAGCTCTAAATATTGTCATAACCATAAACCTAACCCTAACACTAGACCTAGCCCTAAACCTAACCCTATAACTAGTGCTAATCATAACCTACTTCATACATTACCCGTAGCCTTAACCCTAGCCCTAACCTAACCCCAAACCTAGCCTTAATTTGAGTCCTAAATCTAGTTTTAACCCTAAACTTAAACCTAAACCTAACCTAAAAAAACGCCCTAATCCTATACATATCCCTAGCCCTAATCTTAGGTCTAACCCTTTCCATTACCCTAATGATAACCCTAACCCTTATGCTAAATATTAGGCCTAACCTTAATCCTATCCATTACACTAAACCACATCTAAACCCTAAACCTAATTCTGTCATTAACCCTCACCCTAAACCTAATGCCAATTCAAGCCCTAAACCTTAACTCTAACATAAACCAAACCCTAAACTTGAATCTGGCCCTAATAATATCCCTATCTCTAAACCTAACCCTTACCCTAAACCTAACCTTACACTGGACAAAGCCATAAAACTAACAGTAAATCTATCCATAACTGTAATCCTTGACATGGCATTAGCCTTAGCCCTAATACTAGCCCTAAACCTAACACAAACACTAGCCTTTATTCTAGCCCTAAGACTAGTCTTAATCATAACCTTAAACCTAACCCTAGCCCTAACCCTAATACTAACCCTCACCCTAGCCCAAAACTTAGCTATAACCCACGCCGTTACCCTACATGTAACCCTAAGTATAACCCTAACCTGAGGTCTCAAACACAAAACCTTGCCCTAATTTAGCCCTAACCCTAACCCTAACCCTAACCCTAACCCTAACCCTAACCCTAACTCTAACTCTCACACTAGCCTATCACTAGTTCTAACCCTATCCCTTACCATAACCCTAAACCTAGTCCTAACCCTTGCCCTATCCTTAGTTCTAGCCCTAAGCATAGATCAAATTCTAACTCTAAATCTAACCATAACCCGAAGCCTAAGCTGAACCATTATAAATGCATTTATATTTAGATTCTATATCTACAGATGTTGGCTTCAATTATTATTTAGAATATAGTCATTAGTTTCATAAAAGGCATACCATTTCTGGTGATGTATAGAGAACTGATGATCAGGGGTAATATGCTATGTTAAGGCAGAAAGGAGTGAGGGTATGAGAATAATCTATCTTAGTAAATTGGAGGAGAATTGTAATGAATAGACAAGGGTAATTTATAGAAGAATGTATAAATTCAAATTTCTTATCAGTATTCATAATAGGATTATCCTATGTATAAATAGTAAAAGTTTGGAGGTTGAAAGTGGGATAGAGGGAGGAAGAAAAAAGAAGAAAAAAAAACAAGAAAGAAAGAAAGGGAGAATGAAAATAATATAAAATAAAAGAGGGTGAGGTGGGCCTATGCATTCCTCTATATTAAACAATTCTGGTGATTCAGTTCTTAAAGTCCAATTTCATGCAAAGTTCTTGATTTCATGTATGTTGAGATTGTGAGGACCAGAGGGGAAGGGTAGAGGAGAATAGATGAAAAGAGCGAGAATAGAAAAGTCTCTCAGAACTCTGTTTTCTTCCAGGAGGTGGAGTTGTCTATTCCTAGCTTGAGTCTCTGTGCTAAGGGTGGTGGAGGTAGCCAGTTTGAGAGGGCTTGAGCTACTACCTGGAGCCTCCCTACTCTTAGTTTCTGAGTTGGAAACCAGGTACCTGTACAGTTGCTGTTCTGCATTGATAACTACGCCCCCCCCCCCGCAAAAAAAAAAAAAAAAAAAAGGCTTGTGAGAAAAATCTTGAGTTATCACAGCTGGAGGTAGGGGAGTTGGAACCCGAGTACCTGAGCAGCCGCAGAACTGAGCTGGTAGCCAGGGTCACTGACAGTTGGTGAGTAAGGTTTTCCAAGATGCATACCATCTGTTACCTGTGTAGGGTGTTTGGTGAGGTGGGTGGTTCTGGGGTGACCTTTGGCCATGTCCAGAGCTTGGCCTGGTGACTCACAAGCAAAACAGCTTTGTTCTGTGCTAGCTGTCCTCTGCGCTGAGAGTGCCTGCACAGCCGAGACTTCTGTCTGAGCCAAGAGCGAAACTGCAGCCAAGACTTCCCTCTGCGCCAAGAGCTCACACATGGCTGAGACTTCCATCTGAGCTGAGAGCACATGCGCAGCCGAGACTTCCGACTTCTCACTGAGCTGAGAGGAAGCACACAGCTGAGCCTTCCATCTGCACAGAGAGCTCCAGCGTGTCCCTAGTTTTCTTCAAATTTCTATGATATTAGGCAAGGCAAGTGTGAGGGCTAGGGCTAGGACTAAGGTTAGGATTAGGCTTAGAGTTAGTTTTAGTGCTACATTTAGGGCTAGGTTTTGGGAGGAGGTTTATGGCTAGTGTTAGGACTATGGGTAATGTAAGAACTAGGATTATGATTATGGCTAGTTTTAAGGTTGGATTTATGGATAGGTCTAGTTTTAGGGAAGGTTTGGGTTAGTATAAGGTTTAGAGATAAGGTTTGTGTTAGGGTAAGGGTCAGTGATCAGGTTAGCATTGGATTTACAGTTAGGAGCACAGTTTTACAAGGGTTAGTTTTAGGGGTATTGTTAGTCATTGCGTTAGACTAATGGTTATTATCAGTCCTGGAGCTAGATTTTTGTTTAGGGCTATGGCTAGAGTTATGGCTATATTTAGGATTAAGTTTAGGTCTAGTGTTAATATTATGGTTAGGTTTAGGTATAGGTTTACCCATAGGGCTAGTGTTAGTGTTTGGTTTAGTGTAGGGTCAGGCTTAGACCTAGGGT
>NW_026008995.1:0-6095 GCF_001458135.2 Marmota marmota marmota | reverse complement strand
TTAGGGTTAGGTTTAGGGTTAGTGTAAGGAATTAAGTTAGGGTTAGGTTTAGGGTAAGTGTAAGAGCTACATTTAAGGTTAGAGATAGGGTTAAAGCTAGGGTTTGGGCTCAGATTAGGGCTTGGTTTTGGGTTTTGTTAGGGCTAGTGTTAGTGATATGGCTAATGTAAGAACTAGGGTTATGATTGTGGCTAATTTAGGGTTACAATTAGGATGAAGTCTAGTTTTAGGATTAGGTTTAAGTTTAGGGTGATGTTTTGAGCTATGATTAGTGTTAGGTTAAGAGTCAGGTTTAGGGTTAGTTTTAGGTTAGGGATAGGACTTGAATTAGGGATAGGCTTAGGACTAGATGTAGGGTTAGGATTTGGGGTTTAAGTTAAGGATTAGGGTTAGTGCTATAGCTCGGTTATGTTTTAGGAGTAAGGCTAAGGTTATGGGATGGGATAGGGTTAGAACTAGAAATAGGGTTAGTCAAGAATTAGATTTAGTCTTAAGGCTAGGTTTAGGATTAGGGTTAGGGCTAAACTAGGCCTAGGAATAGGTCTAGGATTAGTGTTAGGGTTAGGCCTAATTTTAGGGCTATGTTTAGGGTTAGGTTTAGGGGAAGAGATGGGGTTATAGCTAGATTTAGGGCTAGGGAGATGATTAGAATTATGTTTAGAGATAGGGTTAGGATTGGGTTAGGATTAAGGCTAGATTTGGTGTTAGGATGAGAGCTAGGGCTTTTGTTAGTTTTCGGGAAAATTTTAGCGATAGGGATAATGTCAGGTTTAGTTTTATGGCTAGGGGTTTTTATAGGATTAGTTTCATGGCTAGGTCTTTTATAAGGGTTAGGTTTAGGGTAAGGATCAAGTTTAGAATTAGGTGTATTTTAAAGATCAGCTTCAGGTTTCAGTTATGGGTTAGGTTAAGTTTTAGGTTAGGGCTCAAATTAGTGTTTGGGTTAGAGTTAGGTTTAGGGTAATGGATAGGTTTAAGTTTAGGATTCAGGTTAAGATTAGGATAATATATATGGTTAGGGTTAGTTATAGGGTTAGGGTTAGGCCTAGGGTTAGCATTTGTGTTATGGTTATTGTTAGGGTAATGGATAGCATTATAGCTAGGGTTAGGGCTAGAATTTTGGTTAGGATTAGGGCTAGAGTTAGGGTTAGGTTTAGGGCTAGGGCTAGGGTTAGTGTTTGGGTTAGGTTTAGATTTTAGGTTAGGTTTTGAACTAGGTTTAGTGCTAGGGTGAGAGTTAGGTTTAGTGTTATGTCTAGGGTTAGATTTACAGTTGGGGTTAGGGTTAGAGTTATGGTTAGGGCTAAGGTTACCTTTAGATTTAGGTTAATGGAGAGGATTAGATGTCAAGTTAGGGTTAGGAGTAGTTTTAGGTTTAGGGTTAGTGTTAGTGTTTGGGCTAGGGTTAGTTAGAGTGTATTTTAAGATTTGATCTAGGTTTAGGGCTATGATGAGGGTTAGGTTTAGGGTTAGGTGTAGGATTAGGTTTACATTTAGAGTTAGAGCTAGGGTTATCATTAGGTTTAGGGTTAGGTTTATTGTAAAGGATAATTTTAGAGATAGCATTAGGGCTAGTATTAACATTATGATTAGGGCTAGGGTTAGCGTTAGGTTTAGGGATAGGGCTAGGGTTATGTTTAGAATTAGGTTTAGGGTTTTAGCTAGGTTTAGGTCTAAGATGAGGGTTAGGATTAGTGTGAGGGATATGATTAGGGTTAGGGTTATGCTTAGGGCTAGGTTTAGGCCTAGGTTTAGGGCTAGATTTTGTGTTAGGTTTAGAGGTAGGGTTAGGGCTATGGGTTTATGAGGACTAGGGTTATGGTTAGGGTTATGGCTAGGTCTAGTGTTAGGTTTATGTTTTGTTACGGTCAGTTTTAAAGCTAAGTTGGTGTTAGTGTCAAGGTCTGTATTTGGATTAGGATTAGGGTTAGGGATAGAGCTTCAATTGGGATTGGTTAGGTCTAGATGTAGGGTTAATGTTTGGGTTAGGTTAAGCGTTATCATTAGGGCTAGAGCTAGGATTTTTTTTGGTTGTTGGTGAGAGATATGGCTAGATTTATGATTAGGTTTATGTCTAGGGCTAGTGTTAGCTTTAGGTTTAGGTATAGGTTTATGGGTAGGGCTAATATGAGAGTTTGGTTTATGGTAAGGGTCAGAGTTAGGGTTAGTGTTTGGGTTATTGTTATAACTAGAATGATGGCTAGGATTAGGACTAGTAATAAACTTAGGATTTATTTTAGGCTAAGGATTAGGGTTAAGACTAGGGTTAGTATTAAGGTTAGGGTTTGGCTTAGGGTAAGGGATAGGATTAGTGCTAGGGTTAGGGTTAGGGTTAGGGCTAGTGTTAGGGTTAGGTTTAGGTATAGGTTTATTTCTAGTGCTAGTTTTATGGTTCAGTTTAAGGTTAGGGTCAGATTTAGACCTATGGTTACCATTATGGTCAGAATAAGTGTCAGGTTTGGATTATGGTTAGAGCTAGAATGAGGGCTAAGGTTAGGACTACTAATAGGTTTAGGGTTTGGGTTAAAGTAAGGATTAAGGTTAAGACTAGTATTAGCATTAGGTTAGGATTAACTTAGGGTAAGGGATAGGGATAGAGCTAGGGTAAGGGCTATGTTTAGGGTTAGGGTTAGGGATAGTGTTAGAGTTAGTGTAAGGGTTAACGCTAAGGTTAGGTCTCAGTTTAGAGCTAGGTTTTTGTTAGAGTTAGAGCAAGGTTTAAATTTACAGACAATGTATGGATTAGGGTTACAATTTGGGCTAGTTATAGGATTAGGGTTAGGACTAGGTCTAGTATTAGGGTAAACTAACCAGAAAACTGACCCTAGACACAATCCTAAATTTAACACTCAGTATAGCCCTAACCTAACGCAAACCCTAAACCTAACCATAAACCTAAACATAACCATAACCCTAATCCTAACCCTAAACCAAAACCAAAATCTAACCCTAACCCTAACCATATATCTAACCCTATTCATTACCCTAACCCTAAGCCTAACCTTAATGATAACCCTAGACCTAAACCTAACCCTAACACTAACTCTACCATAATCCTATCCTTAAACCTAACCCTAAAACTAACCCTCTCCCTACCCATAATTCTAGCTCAAAACAGAACCCTTACACTAACCATAACCCTAAACCTAACCTTAGTTCTAAACCTGACCCTAACCATAACTCAAGACCTATTCTTAACCTTAACCCTAGTTCTAACCTAAGCTGTAATCCGACCCACTACCATAACCATAAGTCTTACCCTAATGCTAACCCTAAGCCTAACCCTATCCCTATTGCTAATGCTAACCCTATCAATTACCCTAAACCTAACCTGAACCCTAAACTAAACCCTATCATTACCCTAACTCTAACCCTAATGCTAATTCGAGCCCTAAACCTAAATCCTAACTTAAACGAAACCTTAAAATTTACCCTAACCTTAAAATTTTCCCTAGCTCTAAACCTGACCCTTACCCTAAGCCTAACCCTTGCACTAGATGTAGACCTAAACTTAACCCTAAAATTATCTTTAACCATAACCCTAGATCTGATATTAGCCCTAGCCCTAATCCTAGCCCTAAAGCAGCAACAACATCAACAAAAATATTAGCCCTCATCCTAGCCCTAAACCTAGCCTTAATCATAACCCTAACTCTATGCCTATCCCTATTCCTACTCTAGCCCTAACCCTACCTCTAAACCTAGGTATAACGCCTTCCCTTATTCTAAACTTAAACCTAACCATAAACTTATCGCTAGGCCTAAACTGAACACTAACTCTAGCCCTAATCCTGGCCTTAACTTAACCCTTATCCAAACCCTAACCCTAATTCTAGCCATAAGACAAACTCTAACTCTCACACTAGCCCTATTCCTAGTTCTAACCCTATACCTTACCATAACTCTAAACCTAGCACTAACCTTAGCCCTAACCCTTGCCCTATCCTAAGTCCTAGCCTAACCCTAGATCTAAGCCTAACTCTAAATATAACCGTAAACATAAGCCTAAGCCTAACACTAACAGTAGAACTAACCCTAATACTCATCATAAAACTAGTGCTAACCCTAACCCTAGAACTCAAACAAAACTGAGCAATAGACATAACCCTAAACCTTAACTTAAAACAAACCTTAAATTACACCTAGAACAAATCCTAGCCCTAAGTCGAGTCCTAAACCTAATCTTAAAACTAACCCTGACCCTGATTTATACCCTAACACTCACCCTAGCTCTAAAACACCACTCTTACCTTAAACCAAACACTAACAGTAAACCTAGCCCTAATTTGAGTCCTAATCCTAAAACTAACCCTGTCCCTGATTCCTATGTAAAAAACCTAACCCCAACCCTAACAATAACCCCTACCCTAACCCTAACTTAACCCTAATCCTAACAATAACCCTAACCCTAACCCTAACACTCATCCTAACCTAACCCTAACCATAACACTAACATTAACTCTAATTATAAACCTAAACCTAAGCCTTAACCTACCACTGACCCTAACCCTAACACTAACACTAACCCTAACCTTAACACTATCCCTAACCCTATCACTAACCGTAATCCTAACCGCAACCCAAACCATAATCCAAACCATAACACTAACCGTAACATACACCATAAACTTAACCATAACCATGACCATAACCTAAATGTAATCCTAACTGTAAATTTATACTAACCCTAACCCTAACACTAACCCTAAACCTAACCCAAACCCTAACACTAACCCTGTACCCTAAAGGAACTCTAACCCTACCCCTAAAACTAAGCCTAACCCTAACCCTAATTTTAACCCCAAACCTAACCCTAAAACTAACCCTAAACAAAAACCAAACCCTAACACTAAACCTAACACTAACCCTAACCCTATCACTAAATATGACTTTAACTGTAACCCTAAACCTAACTCTAAATTTAACCCTAAATCTCAACCTAACACTAACCCTAAACCTACCGTAATACAAACCCAAACCTAAACCTAACCCTAACCTAACCCTAAACCTAACTCTAACACAAACACTGAATCTAACCCTAAAACTAACCCTAACCTTAACCTAACTCTAATCATAACCCTAACCTAAAATTAACACTAACCATAACACAAACCCCAACTCTAACCCTAACACTTAAACTAATCCTAAATCTAACCCTAAACCAAACACTAATCCTAACCCTAACCCTAAACATAACCTTAACATTAACCCTAACCCTAACACTTACACTAACACTAACCCTAAATTAACACAAACCCTAACCATAACCCTAACTATAACTCTAATTCTAACCTTAACCCTATCTTTAATCCTTACCGTAACCCTAACACAAACCCTAACAGAAACCATAAAGCTACACTAACCTAACCCTCACAATAATCCATACGTAATCTGAACCCTAAGTTTAATACTAACCCAAAACCTAAAACTAACAGTAAACCTAACCATAATCCGTACCCTATCACTAACCCTAACCCTAAACCTAACACTAAACTTACCTTTAACATTAACCCTAACCCTAACCCTAACACTAACACTAACACTAACACTAACCCTACCCTTAAACCTTACTCTAACCCTATCCCTAACCCTAACTCTAACCATAATCCAACCATAACCCTAAAACTAACCCTAAAACAAATCCTAACCCTAATGCTAACCCTAACACAAACCCTAACCCTAACACTAACACTAACCGTATTCCTAATCCTATCCTAACCATAATTCTGACATTAACCCTAACTGTAACTAAGAAACTAACCCTAACCCAAAACCTAACACCAGCTTTAACCCAACCCTAAACTTTAATCTAACCATAACCCAAACTCTAACACTAACCCTAACGCTAACCCTAACCCTTATTCTAACACTAACTCTAAACTTAACACTATCCCAACACTAACCCTAACTTTAACTGTAACCCTAACCCTAACCCTATCACTAACCCCAAACCTATAACTAATCCTAAACCTTTCACTAACACTAACCCTAACACTAATCCTAACCCTAAATATAACACGAACCCTAATCCTAACACTAACCCTAACCATATACCTAACCATAACCAAAACACTAACACTAACACTAACACTAAT
>NW_026008994.1:0-3466 GCF_001458135.2 Marmota marmota marmota | reverse complement strand
ACCAGCAAGGTACAAGTGTACCCTTTTCCCCACATCCTCGCCAGCACTTATTGTTGCTTGACTTCATAATGGCTGCCAATCTTACTGGAGTGAGATGGTATCTTAGGGTGGTTTTGATTTGCATTTCTCTGACTGCTAGAGATGGTGAGCATTTTTTCATGTACTTATTGATAGATTGTATGTCCTCCTCTGAGAAGTGTCTGTTCAGGTCCTTCGACCATTTGTTGATAGGGTTGTTTGTCGTGATTGTAGGGGCTGAGGGAAGCAGATGGGATCCTCGACCCCCAACTCCCATTACCACCAGTGGCGACAGTAATGGTTCTTTCATGAGGAAACTCCCGGCTCCTCTGTTGCACCTTCCTGGGAAGTCTAGGACCAAGTTTTAGGCACAATTGAATTCCTGTCCTTCATTCAGAGGCAGTCCATTCTTCTTGCCTGGGATCCCTGAGGATATTGAGTCATCATGCCCACTGTTATAGTTTAGCTATCACGTCTCCCAAAACTTACATGTGAGACAATGCAAGAAAGTTCAGAGAAATGATTGGATTGTAGGAGCCTTAACCCAATCAGTAGTTTAATACTCTGATAGGGATTAACCAGTGGCAACTGAAGTGGTAGGGTTTGGTTGGAGGAGTTGGGAATTAGGTCATGTCTTTGGTGTATATATTTGTATCTGGAGAGTGAAATATCTCCCCCTGCTTCCTGGTCACAGTGATATGAGCTGCTTCCCTCTGTAACTCTTTCTCGCCATGATGTTCAGGATCATCTTGATACACAAGGAATGGAGCCTGCTGTCTATGGATGCAGACCTCTGAAAGCATGAGCCCTCAAAAAAACCCATTTTTCCTCTACAGTTGTGCTGGTTCGGACCTTTAGTCACAGCAGCAAAGAAAGCTGACTAAAACACCCACCAATATATTTTAAAATCATTTCTCTTTATCCTTTTACATTAATACAGTTCTGTGTATCAAATCTTGTACACCCCCTATTCAATAAACTCTTTCATTATTCCTATTCTAAATCAACTGCTCCAAAATCAATTGTCCCTTCCTTTTTCTGTGCCTTACTTTTAGAACATAAGTTACTTATTTTGGTGGAAACTGTCTAATCCCTAATTTTTCCATTTTCACTGACTTATTGTGACTTTAAATAAAGAATTTTATCAGAGACTTAAAACTTTTAATTGTATTCTAATCTCATTGAGAACTCATTAGTTTTTTTCATATATCCTTCACTATATTTTTTCATAGTGCAATCAATATTAATGACTGCAATTGTGCTTTTCTATTAGATAACTCTTGCCCCATGTGAGAACATAAGATCATACCCATACACTTCATTACTTTATATATGAAGATTAGTATGTGGAAATGTATAGTTTGATTGTCTTATTTTCTCTTTATAATTTATTTTGAATTTGTCACTAGAATTAAACTTTATATGTATATAGATGATTTGGAATGTCACATTGTTCTTTAATTTGTATTTTGAATTCTGGCACATTTAGGCTCCTTAAAATTGCTTCTCACCAGTAACCATTACATTGAAATTTGATAGACATCTTTCTATTTATTTTTTTTTCCTTATGCTACTTGATTGCATGATGTTACAGACTACTGATAAATATCACATTTTAAATAAATAGTATTAAAAAACTAATTCTTAGTCTGAAATAACAGTAGTCTGAAATTGAAATATACTTTGATTTCTAAAAACTAGGATAGGACTTATTTGTAGGCAAAAATGATTTGAATGCTTATTTGAAGTATAAAATAAGAACTCATAAATATTGAAAGTGGAAAATAACTATAAACTAATAAAATCAAGGAAAAAGTTTATAGAAATATAATGTAAGATTGAAAGTATCAGGGGAAATTGAAAAAATATATGTATAGGTGCAGTCTGCCATAATCTTCCATGTAGATGTTCATAAGAGAGATGGTGAGTCTAGCTATTGTGATTAATAAATCCCCTACTTTGATAATGCTTTTGTATTGAAAAGTCAAAAAGAAGACTGCTTTTATAATCTTCATTATGTTGTGCTTAAAAGATTTTGTTCTTAGGCTCATTGCCAATTATTTTTCAATTTATCCATTTCTCAACATTACAGTCTTCTGCTGTTATAATTTAGATAATAGGTGTCCCCAAAAAATTCATGTGTGAGAAAATACAAGAAAGTTTAGAGGTGAAGTGGTTGGGTTCTGAGAGCCTTAATCCAATCAGTAAATTAATCACCTAATAAGGATTAACTGAGTGATGATTGTAGGCATAAAGAATGGGGTTGGGTGAAGTGGATCATTGGGCATGTTTCTTTGGGGTATATATTTTCTGAGTTGGGCTTAATCTCTTTCTGCTTCCTGGAGCATGTCTTGAGCTTCTTTCCTCTTCATATTCTTCTGCCATGATATTCTGCCTCACCTCAAGTCTGGAGAAATGAAGCCAGCTGGTTTTGGACTGAGATCTTTGAAACAATGGGCCCCAAATAAACTTTTCATCCTCTAATTGTTTTTGTCAATTCTTTTGGTCACAGCTGCTAGAATACTGACTAAAAACATCTGCTATTTCCTATCTCACCTGGACCCTGAAATACCCACGTACCAGTGTTCCCTGCCTTTCTTTTACCTGCATAGTCAATGTCTGAACATCAGTTCGAGTGAGTTTTTAGAAAAGTAAAATAAAATTACCTCATTCCCTTTTCAAAGCCCTCCTGTGTCTCCCAATAACACTTAAAATAATACCTAAAGTGCTGATAAGGTTTGTAGGACTAAGTAGACTAGCTATGGGGTAACTTTACAATTTCATCTTCTGTCACTCTCATCTTTGTTTTATGCTCTCAACCTCAGTTGCTTTCAACAAGCAACTCCCATCACTGCTTTCCCCAGGCTCTGTTCTATTAATGCCTTTTACATTTTCTTAAAAACATTCATCCATGACTGGCATTGTGTCAAGTATGGTTTATCACTGAATTAAAAGCTTCAGAAGGACTTGGCTTAATTTGTAAAATCAATATTCTAGTCCCAGCCTTTGGATCAGTACCTAGAATATAATGATGTCTAATAATTATGGGATTAATGAAGGAGTGGATAAACAGTCACAGTTTGTCTCAGCAAAATGTAATATGGACTTCTCTTACTTAACTGTTTTTTAAATTTTAAATTTATAGAATTAATCAATCTGGGAAATTTTGAAGCGTGGATTTGAAATGTGAAAATTAAAATGGAAAAACAAACAGTAAATGATTTGGGATAAGCAGAAAAAAACGGGGGGTGGAAAAAATTTGGTATAACCTTCTTCTAATTATGATGCATAATATAGATATAAGGAGAGAACACAGGAAAAAATGGTAAAGATTTTTTTTATTGTTTTAGTCTTTTTTATCTTTAATTAAGAATACTTCTGATTGGTTTTCACAGAACTCATTCTAAGAGTATATACTTCTGCATGTATCCATTAATATACAGATTAA
>NW_026008993.1:0-3466 GCF_001458135.2 Marmota marmota marmota | reverse complement strand
CCCACTCTCATTCAAGTTATTTCTGAAAAAGTGAAATTCTGATGCTGACCTCACTTGTTGTCAAAACTATGCTTTGAACAATGAATCAATAAATCAATCAGTGGCTTTACCTTCATTACACAAATGGTGAAACTGGCTTATCTTCCCATTGGCTCTCCTGACTTGGGAAGTTGTTTGGCATTGTGTTTCGTATATGGGGAATATTTATATTCCCTTTGCTTACTGAAGTTGAAGTCACATTTGCTGCTAATAATGAGTAGCATCATTTCAGAACATGAAGAGTCATGCCAGACTTTTCTTTGGGGAGTAATTCTAACTAGTATTTTTTCAGGATCATTTATCATCCAACAGGGACTTAGACATAAATTTTGTATGTCCTTTTGCTTGCACTGGGTGTCTAAATGAGCTGAAGCAATGTCCTATTTAGAGCTAAACTTGACCACATCAATTCAGAGATTCCCAACTGGGAATGTTTAAAATATTTAAAACACAATCACCTGGAATGTTTAAAACATATGTGCAACTCATAGATAAATGAGTGATGTTCTGCCCTACAATTACCTTTGGATAGTTAACTACCTAGCACAGATATTCTGCTCTGAAAATACTCACAAAATGGTGTATGTCTGATTTAAGTGAAGTAAGAAGGAATAATGTTGCTATGTGTACTTTAATAAAATCTCAAATTATGCTCAAATACCTCCATTTCCCCAAGTTAAGAATCACTATTTCTTTTGAGAATTAGAATAGAAATAAAAGGTCTGCCCTATTAAGGTCAATAAAACACCATGAGGTAAGATATTTTCATTTACCTCCTTGTCTCCATAATCTAGCATAAGGATTTTCCAAAAGCAGGCAAAGACTAAGAAGAGCATGTTCAGATAACTTGTAAAGGCAGATAAATAACTGAAAGTTTGGAGAGAGACAGAATGAAGCACCTTCAAGTAAGAAGTAAACTGACTGATTTCTTAAGTGTTCAAATGTATTTGTCATTTTATGAAATTACATTATTCATTCGCTTATCTATTCTTGGCTGATGGGTTACTCATCTTCTGCCCAGAAACACAGTGGATGAAGCACATTTTATAATCATTTTTGTTTGATGTTATATTTGCTGAATGGAACATATTTGATATTTTATTTTGAAGACACTAAAGCATTACTTGGTGTTTGGGTCAGTCATCCTGTCAAATAAAGTAGTGTAATAATGTATGAAGTATTTTAAAGAAAGATCCCATCAATAAATGTAAACAAAAAAAATCAACCAGCAACAACAAAATAGTTGGAAATATTTTTTCCATGCTAATAGCTAGGATAAAGACAAAAATGTCATTTGGTATTCAGGTAGGGACCAAATTAAATTTGTGAATTACACTCTGTTTACACTCCAAACATGAATTAAAATTGTTTATTTAGCTAACAGCCTCAGCCTTGATTACATGTCATTAGTGTCCATTATAATTTCAACTGTGCTTGAATTTCATAAGCAAGCCTGCTAGAAAATTACATTCTTACGTTTCAGAGTGGGAAATAAAATTTAAAGGTATAGTTTTGTCTATTAATACCTATAATCAGATTAATCATTGCTGGAGTAATCTAAATGTTAAATTCTCTATAAATAAGACAAAAATAAAAAGTAATTCTTCAAATTGCTAATCTGTACTTAAGATGCAGTTGGTATCAACAATTAGCCAACTCCACATCAATTATCTGTAGGTGTCTTGATGGTTTTAATTTTAAGTGTCTCTAAAGTTTTGGCCTTGACCACTATTGACTGATGCATTTATTCTACAGCTTATTTGCTTCTTCATTGTTTGAAGCACCTTATGCACATAAATGAACACTTAGTTATATTAATTTGTTTCTAGACTTATTTCATAATTGAATGCCAATAGAATTACTTCAGTGTTATTCATGCTATGTCTTGTAAATTGTGCAACAAGACTACTTTAGGAGTGAATACTAGGACATGTGGTTGGTCAGACAAACAATGAAGAATCTCTGCCTAAAGCTCAGCCTAAAGTTAAATGAGATTTAACTTTCTGATCCAGACTATAAGTATTAGACTCACAGGAGAGGAAAAGATTCCTATTCATCAAGAGAAAGTGATTTCCCCTCTCCCTAGAGACCTCAGAGGAGAGTCATCTAATTTTCTCTATCCTTGTGAAAAATCTAGAAACAATTTCTTTCACAGATTCTGTGGCCTCACAGAAGGTGGTCATAGGCAACATAGTCAATTTTATTGGCAGTAGGACTGGAAGTTGTTTGCTTCTGCTCTGGACATCTTTCCAACTTTCATAGTTAATCCCCATTTATTCTGCAGACCTCACATATCATCCAGAATTAAGACAAGACTTCCTTGTAATGTACTCCATAGCCCTTAGTGTTTTGTTCATAGCATCTATCAGTTTTTGGAAGTCCACTCATTTCATAGCATTCATTCATATCCATTTCCCCATATTCCATTAAGCTATAAGTTCCAAAACAAGAAATCACATCTGTTTCAACCATTGTGTGTGTGTGTGTGTGTGTGTGTTAATTCAGTCCCTAATACAATATTGAGAACAAAGTAGATATCAAACATTCACTTTAAAAAAAATGTTGATTAAATGAAGCAAAGACAACATCACTAGTTAGATGGATATCAAAAGGGATCTCTGAATACTTCTGAAACTCAGTCTTGAAGTACATTCCACGAAATTGTGGGAGGCTGAACCTAAATACATATTCTCCCTGCACTTGCTCAGACAAAGCAAGAAATGAAATATTGGTGAACTTGGGAATATAAAAGGATAGAATTGGGACCCTTGTATTTTTATAGGTGAGAAGTCCAAGATTTCTCCAAGGCCACATACAGTGATCTTCATTGTGGGCATTATTGTTTATTAATTGATTTTGATCTTCATTGTGGGCATTATTGTTTATTAATCAAACCTCATGAAAGAACACTAGAGCGAAAGCTCTTGTACTAGAGACAATGTTTATTTTTACAGAATCATCTTCCTACTGGGAATGCAGCTAATCTACATTTTCTAACTCCAAGGCATTTTGATCAGGGCCATGTGATTACATTCCAACCAATGGTATGTGGATTAAAGCAAGTTCAGAAAATCTTTCCTGCAACTTCCTTTCTTCTCATTCAGGGACACTCTTGCATGTCACATATGAAAGAATATACTTCAAATGCAAAGACACCTACCCCAGCACTTTCCATTTCCTCTCTCCTAGTAACCCCAACTTGGGTTCCACTCTACCTTGAGTAAAAAAAAAAAAAAAGAAGAAGAGGAAGAAGAAGAAGGAGAAGAAGGAGGAGAAGGAGGAGAAGGAGGAGAAGGAGGAGAAGGAGGAGAAGGGGAAGGAGAAGAGAAGGAGAAGAGAAGAAGAAGAGAAGGAGAAGGAGAAGGAGAAGGAGAAGGAGAAGGAGAAGGAGAAGGAGGAGAAGGAGGAGAAGGAGGAGAAGGAGGAG
>NW_026008992.1:0-3466 GCF_001458135.2 Marmota marmota marmota | reverse complement strand
TGGAACTGCCCCTCCATGAGCCCAGCTCTAGGCCTGACCCCAGGTTGGCACAGTGGCCCTAGAGTCCTGAGTGGTTCCTGGTCCTGGAAATGTGTCCTCAATCTGACTGTGACGTCCACAGGCCGTGACCTTCCCTGCCTCCCGTGTAGCCCCTGTGGCCCTGAGCTGGGATCCAGCAACGTTGCAGGGACCCCCCTCTCCTCCACACGCCTGTGATAGTGCCCCCAGCTGGCACAGAGTGACCGTGGAGCACAGGGTGCCCTCATCCTAACGTGTAACACGTCACCCAGCAGCTTGAGCCTTTGAGTCAGAGCACCCACCCACCCCAGGGAGCCCCCACTAGCTCTGAGGTCCCAAGATTGTCCCCTCCTGCTGTGCCCCAGGAGATTCACTTTCCTCCTTCCCCCTGGCCACAGGAGGACCCTCCCAAGAGGCTTGATGGTTCTACTGCTGGAAGGTGAGCACACAGCCTGGCAGGGCTTGGGGACATTTTTCTAACAACCCGGCAAGGTGACAGTCACCTATAATCCCAGCTACCTGCGAGGCTGAGTTGGGAGAATCATTTGAGCCCAGGGTTTCAAGGCCAGTCTGGGCCTCATAGTGAGGTCCTTTATCAAAAACAGAAGACAAATTCTATGCTAATGTCATGGTAGACTAAGGCCTGAGGAGACCCAAGACACCCTGGTGTTCATCTTGTTGAGCTGATCAGGGGAATGTGAGAGAAGGCCACGTTTAGTGGATTTCCTGCCTGATTATGGGAACAGTCCCAGAAATAATGTATGTGTGTATACTATCACACACACACACACACACACACACACACTGAGGATTGAACAGATCCCCAGTCATTTTTCTTTCTTTCTTTTATTTATTTTTTTTTTTTGAGACAGAGTCTCACTAAGTTGCTGAGGCTGGCCTTGAACTTGCAGCTCTCCTGTCTCAGCCCCCTACATTGCTGAGATTACAGGCATGAGCCACCACACCTGGCCCCAGACATCTATTTTTAGTTGTACCATGATCCCAAAGTCATTGCTGCAAGCTCAAGTGTCCAGAATACACAAAGAAGCAGGAGGCTAGATGCTCATGTGGCTTGTCCACTTGTCAACAAATGACCTTGAGCAGAGCATGTGACTTCTGTGAGATGGCAGAACCTGAGAGGCCTCTCCCGGCACTGCCCTAGTGACCCTCACAGGCACTTGCCAGGGACCCCTCCACAGGTGGCCCGGGGCAGGAGGTGGGTGAGAAGCTCCTGACAGCAGGGAGGTCCCCTGCCTGTGACAATGGGCCTCCACAGCTGGGAAGGTCGGAGCCTGAGTGGCAGGTGTGTCCTCGCTCAGTTTTCTCATTGCAGAAGGGGACACTGCCAGCTCCTGCCTGCTGGGAGGTGGGATTCTTCTCCACTGCCCAGGCTTCCTCAGGGCTGATGCTGCTCACTCCTGGGTGGGGTGGCCCTTACAGGTGGGGAGATGGCCGTGCCTTGGTGGCTTCTGCAGTGGGGGACACTGAGCCCCCCGTAGCATCCCATCAGGACTCTACCTATGAGGAGGGTGAGGGCCAGTTTCCTCCTGGTCTGTTATTGAGACAGGAAAGTCCAGGAGGCAGGTAGGAAAGAGACTCGGAGCTGCAGGGCGTCTCGCCCAGAGCCTCCTGGACCCAGAGCTGCAGACTGAACCTGGAAGGGGCTCCCACGCTCCCTGTCCTTGGCTTGAGGACCACAGGTAACTGTCTCCCTTTATTAACCCACCTGCTTCCTGGAGGAAGAAAACTCTCAACATGCCAGAGTCTCGGCCCCATGTAGGGTGTCCCCATCGCCAGAGAGGCCCAAAGGCACAGGGGATAGTGGAACCCAGCGGCCCAGGGGCAGGTTCCTCACCCGAAGGCCGCACCAGGGGCCTCTCCCCAGGGCCCTCGAGCAGCCCCAAGAAGCCATCGTGGTCCACAGAGCCCGCTCCCTCAGCCTCACCCAGGACCCCAGCCCTAGTGCCAGGGCTGAATGTGACCCCCACAAATTCACATAACAGAGTCCTTGCCCCCAGTACCTCAGAGGTGACCTATTTGGAGACAGGGTCTTAACAAAGATAAGCAAGTTATGAAGAGGTCTTTAGGGTGGGCCCTAACCCAATGCCACTGTGTCCCCATGGAAAAGAGAGCTGTGTACCCAGACGCACAGTGGGAAGGTGTTGTGAAGTCACCCAGGGACGGCCACCTGCAAGGCAAGGAGGGGCCTGGGGCAGCAGACCCTTCCTCTCCCTCTCAGAGGGACCAGCCCTGCCCACACCTGGGTCGGGACGTCAGCCTCCAGCACTGAGATGGGCAGTTCCTGCTGTGAGCCTTCAGCCTGGGCCCTCTGTTAGGTGGCCATAGCAAACGAGGACACCGGGGTCCTCACTCACCGGGCCCAGGGGATGCACCAGGCACCGCCCTCTTGGCTTCCCCATGATGACTACAGAGGGACACCCTCATCCCAGCCCTGGCTGTCCCCCAGCCCCACACTCATCTGAGACAAGGCCTCTCCCAGGTGACAGCAAAGCCCCCATGAGGGAAGCCCTCATCCCCAGCACAGGTCCCTTGACCCGCGTGCACACAGGGACTCTGGAAAGCCTTCAGAGCGTGAGCTAAGTGAGGCCGTCTCTGCGTGCGCCTTCATGCGGAGGGACCATCCAGGGAGGTGCCTCCTCTGGGCTCAGGAGTGGAGGAACCTGGGGCCATTGCCCGCTGACATGGGATGGATCCTGCTGGACCCGGGACCCAGTGCCTCTGGCACAGACAGGTGGTGGCCCTGCGTCTGCCTGGTTCTGTTCTGACTGTGAGTGGAGGCTGCTGGGCGCACCCGCAGCGCATCACTGTGGCTTGGGGTTCCTTCCCAGCTGCTGGGGACCCCAGTCCAGGGCTTAGCCCGAGCTCGACCTGAGGATGCCCCGCTGGACAGAAAGGTGCTGCTCAGGAATGCACGAGACAGCCACCATGACCACTTCACTCCAGCCCTTGGTCTGACCTGGCAAAGGAGGCGGGGACCAGGGCCCCTCAGCCTGTGGTGATGGACTGTCCTGGGAGTGGCACCAGAGCTGTCCGTCTTCTCTAGCTCTAGTAGTGACCTCAGTGGAGCTTCTTCATCCAGAGTGTGCTCTGACCCTGATGGGTCCCCAGCTTTTCTTCTGGTTTCACACAACTGGGCTCGTTCACATTGTGATCCCAGACAGGGTCCCCGGTGTCCCCTCTTGGTCCTGAGTCCTCATCCCTCAGGTGGAAGCTCTGTCTTCTGGTCCTCCTGCCCCAGATCTAGATATGGGGGGGCCAGCACTAATGGTGGGTGGATGTCGGTTGGACACTTCCCCCCAGAGCTGAGGAATGTGGGTAGTTATGGGAGTGAAGGTGGCGGTGATGTGGAAGGAGAGGGAGAGGGACTTGTGTCTTCCTCCTCCAGGGTTGGTGTCAGAGGGAGGGTGGTGAACACCCCTCTTCCTCC
>NW_026008991.1:0-3466 GCF_001458135.2 Marmota marmota marmota | reverse complement strand
TTATACACAATGGAGTATTACTCTGCATTAAAAAATGACAAAATCATAGAATTTGCAGGGAAATGGATGGCATTAGAGCAGATTATGCTAAGTGAAGCTAGCCAATCCCTAAAAAACAAATGCCAAATGTCTTCTTTGATATAAGGAGAGTAAGTAAGAACAGAGTAGGGACGAAGAGCAGGAGAAGAAGATTAACATTAAACAGGGATGAGAGGTGGGAGGGAAAGGGAGAGAGAAGGGAAATTGCATGGAAATGGAAGGAGACCCTACCCTCAGGGTTATACAAAAGTACATACAAGAGGAAGTGAGGGGAAAGGGAAAAATAATACAAGGGAGAGAAATTAATGACAGTAGATGGGGTAGAGAGAGAAGATGGGAGGGGAGGGGAGGGGGGATAGTAGAGGATAGGAAAGGTAGCAGAATACATCAGTTACTAATATGGCATTATGTAAAAATGTGGATGTGTAACCGATGTGATTCTGCAATCTGTATTTGGGGTAAAAATGGGAGTTCATAACCCACTTGAATCTAATGTATGAAATATGATATGTCAAGAGCTTTGTAATGTTTTGAACAACCAATAAAAAAAAAACTGATTTCTCACCTTGATTATAGAGATTTTAGGGTCAAGCAATCAAAATTAAAATTCTGTCTTTCCTATCCTCTACTTTTTGTGTTAATTCTGCTATAATAATTACACGAAATACAAAAACAAAGGACACAGTAGCAAAAATATCCCATCCTGATATGAATTTCATTTGGAAATCTTTTCTTAAAAATCTATATTCCTAGGAAAAGACTTGATTGTTCTGTAGCCATGGTAATGAGTAGCTATCAGAACAAGTCTACATTTGGTTTAATCAATGACAACTTGGCTCTGGGAACACACTTGGGCAAGGCAACAGTCAGAAAACAGTTCCTCACCAGTCAGCAATCAGCCAGATGTGAGCAGGCTCAGACTCAATCCTCTAAACCTCTCTTTGTCTGTCAACCAACCCACAGAAGTCTCGTCTGAATAACTAACTCTACAGATAATGTCAATACACTCCCCCAAATCTGCAAAACTCTGGATTCCTTTCTTCCCATGACCCACACCAACAGTCTACTCCATTCAAAGAAACTGTGTCAACAAATTTTTCCATTGCTGTAGTAAACAATAAATTGAACTTTGTGCTTTTTGATCATTTACTGTGTAGTTATTTTACATTCATCAGGCCAAACCTAAACAGTCTGTGTTGCAATGATCTCTTTTCTTTTCAATATTCACCACTGAGCAATAGGCTACATGAAGCAGAGGCTTAATTCAGTTGCACTCTTGCTGTCTGATAAAGAAAATGTACTCCTCACACATATTGAATAAATAAGTGAATGCATGCAAGGATAGATGAATGGATGGATGGACATACAAGAGAGGAAGCCAGTGGACTGGTGGAAGGGTAAATGGGTAAAAATATCATTGGCATCTAGAAAGTTCTGGGAGACAGAATTCCAGGCAAAGAATCAGAGGTCTCACAGAGAACACCAGTAGCAAAGGCAATGAAAAGATCCATTACACAAGAACTGGTGTTGTGCCTCAGTGGTAGAGCACTTGCCTAGCATGTGTGAGGCACTGGGTTCGATTCTCAGCACCACATATAAGTAAATAAAATAAAGATCCATTGAAAACTGAAAAATATTTTTAAAAAAAGATCCATTACATGGAGTGGCTATAAGTGAGACCTAAGCAAAGATTCTCAAAATAATTGATAATGAATTTTAATGCAATCCTAGTTTGGTTCTCGAGAGGATGAGAACAGGTGCGTGACAGGAATTTATTCAGACACACAGGGCCTCAATAGAAATGTCATCAAATTTTACCTTCATCAGGCCGGACCTAATAAAATTCAGGTTACTGTCAAGGTCAACAAACCATCACCAGGTCACATAGGTAACTGAGTGTTTGGAAGCTACACATTAGTGTTTGTTTTCATTCCAAATCCAATTGTCTTAGGTTGGGTTTCCTGGAAGCTGAGTCCAAAACAGGGATTATTGTTCAAGTGATTCATTGAAGAGCTCAGGAAATTGAAAGACTCAGAAGTTGAATAGTGCAAGGAGGAAAAAAGCAAAGATGTAGCCTCAGCTACAGACTAGCTTCAGTGAGATCCCACAAGACAGCTCTGAAGCATTAATTACTCCACAGAACAGGTCCCACATGGAGGCAAGGGTTGGCCTTTGGAGTCATTAGCCTTGGTCTGATGATGGTTGGATAGACAATAGTCCTAGGCTCCTGCAAGGAGAGACCCTGAGGGCTTATCAGCCAACACTCAGAAGCTGGGTGGAGATCTGTACAAGGCACCAACAATGTTCTTTATCTAAAACTACAACAGGGTTTCTCCATGTGCCAGCATTGCCATTTAGGGACAGAAAGGACTTTGTCATGCAGGAAATCTCCTGTGCATTGCAAAATGTTCAGCAGCAGTCCTGGCCTCTACCTGGACAAGGCAGGTGGCATCACACCCCTCCCCCAACTGGGAGAACTAAAAATGTATCCAATATCCGTGGGGGTCATCTATCACCCCTGGTGGAGGAAAAACTAAGCTGATACAAGAAGCAAAGGTAAAGGTCAATTAAGTAACTATTTTTGAACCCGGAAGAGTCACACAAAAGTATCACCCAGAAGTTTTTGAACAGTATTTCAAACTGTGAGGAAAGGGAAAGGGATTCTGGAAAAAAAAAAAAAATTCTCAGTTGACTATCCAGTAAGAAATTTTTTTAAATAATTTTACTCTTTCAGAGTAATGAAGTATGAAACCACTAATTATTTTGAATGCATAGATAAATGCTTCTAACCCAATGTAAATATTGTAGTGTTAAAATTCCTAAATATTACAGTGCTTTTTCCAAATCACCATGTATCTGTCACCATAGGGTTTTCTTACAGTGACAATTATTATCATTAGGGCTTATTGTTGAAACTGGGAAAGTGCAAAGAAATCCATTGTCAAAAAAAAAAAAGGCTCAGAGCAGAGGATCAGGATCAGATTAGACAATAAGCAGAGTTAAGCAGAAAATTTGAGAATAGTAGACAAAGCTAAAACCTGAAAATTAGTACATGAGAAAGAGACAGAGGGTGACCAATATATTGATTCAAGTGGAAACTGCTCTAACATAAATCTGTGGCTGGGGACTCTGCAGAGCAATGTCAACTTGAGCTCCAGCATCAAGTATCTGAAATAGTCATGGAATTCACTTGCAAAATGCCCTTCCCATCCATCTACCTGATGAATGTGTATTCATCCTTTCCTCAAGGCTTGGTGAATTTCTCTTCATCTTCATTCTAAAAACTTGCCTGGCCCTCCCCAAAAGAGAGAAGAGTTTGCCCTTCACCTGTAGCCCCCCGCCCCCGTATTTAGCCCTAATAGAATATTTACTACATTGTTTTTTCACTGTTGTTGTTTTTTTTTTTTTTTTTTTTTTTTTTTTTTTT
>NW_026008990.1:0-3466 GCF_001458135.2 Marmota marmota marmota | reverse complement strand
GGTGAGAGAGAGAGGGAAGGAGGGAGGGAGGAGGGTGGTGGTGGTGGTGGTGGTGAGAAGGTGATCAGAATCCTTGTGTGGTAAACCACCAACAATATCAGATGTGTATAGTGTGTGTGCGTGTGCGTGTGTGTGTGTGTGTGTGTAACACTCCGCCTGCACCAGGGCTACCTGAGCATAGCACAGTTATCCCCTTCCTGAGGGAAGATGCGGGATGGAGGAGCTGAGCCCCTATGACAGGTGAGTGACTTGGAACCAGTAGTGTGTGTGCATGAGTGTGAGTGTGTAAGTGTGCACGTGTATGCATGCACAAACACACAAGCAGGGGTAGCTCTGTATGAAAGGCCCCTCTCTGTGCCCCACCCTGACAATCTCAGGACTAAACATCTCCAGGGAATGGGGGGACACTGAGTCTCAGACTCTTGGCTGCCTCCTTATCCCTAAGGGGGCTCTGTCCTCCCTGCAGAGGAGCCCCCAGCTCCCAGGCCTGTCTCCTCCTCCCACTGGGGAACAAGACCCTCAGGACCTTGCTCCCTGCTCCCAAAGGCTGTCTTGGGCCTGGGTCCCCATGGACATCAGCCTGCCACGGACGGTCCTGAGGCACCAGCCGGGTCGCTGTGGTCCCGGGGGCTTCTGAATGGCCCCAGAGAGACAAAGAGGAGCCAGCCCTGCCCCTCGTGCAGGGCTTCCTGTCTCCTGGGGGTCCCTGCCAGTCCCTTCAGGTGACCTGTCTCAACTTTTCTCTGCCACCTTTTGCCACAGAATCAGAAACCCAGAGAATCCCCTGAAAGTGCGTCCCCTTGGGCAGAGGACCAGTGGGATAGAAATGGGCTCTCGGCTGCTGTGGACCAGGGCTGCTCCACCTCTGCAGAGGATGCTCTCTTAGCTCCACCCTCCCTCAGGTGGTAAGAGCCAGATCCAGCGCCTCCACCTCAGGGCAGGGCTGGTGTCGGGGACTGCAACTCTAAGTGCCTCTAGGTTCTCTGAGCTCCTGCTCAATGACAGTTCTCTCCTGTGCCCGCCGTGGACTCCCCTGGAGGGTGGGGAGCTGACCTCCCACTGACGTCTCTGGGTATGGGAAGGGAAGGCCTGCTGACCAGCTGGCTTCACGTTAGGCCAGTCTCCTCGGGGTCTACCTGGTGTCCATCTCTCTAGATCTTTTTTCATGGTCATTCCCTCTCCCACACAGGGCAGTCCAGTGTTGAGGCCATAGATGTGGCTGAGTGGACACAGAGTTCTGCCGTTCAGTGGGCACTCCACCCACCACCCCTGTTCCCAATAGGACCCTCCACAAGCACCCAGGGGCCTCCCACATCCCTGGCCCAGCACAACCAGAGAGGACACCACGGATCCCAGCCCAAACCATTGGTAAGGCCTGCCTCTGGGACCACACCTGGGTGACGGTGATGTGGAGGGAGAGGGAGAGGGACAGCGTCTTCCTCCTCCGGACATGGCCAGGCTGGGTGGGGGGGTGGAGGGACCTTGACACTCTCTTCAACGTGGAAAGACAAGCCTTGGTCACAAGTGTCAGCCTCTATGTAAACCCAGCCCCCTGAGGCTGGTGGCACCTGAGCTGAGTGTCACCACCATCAGCAGCCAGGAATTCTAAGGCTGAAGTTTTGGAAACACTGGGCAGGGCCAGTTCCTCCCTCTCAGAGACAAAGTGTCCCTGCCCTCGCGGCAGAGACAGTGCTGACATCAGACAGATCGCCAGGTTTTGGAGCCCTGTGCCCAGACCCTAATGGTGAAGAGTGAGGTAGCAATTCCTCCCCTGGACACCAGTCCCTGCTGGAACCCTCAGCTCCCCTGTCATTCTCCTGGTGGCTGAGCCCTTTCTAAGTCCACTGTCCTCAGGTCCAGGTCAACTCTGAATCTGAGAGTCATGGCACTGGTCCTTGGAATGGGGCTGACCTGTCCTGGTTTGGTCTTTATGTAGATGGTTGTGTCCACAGAATCTGGACATAAGGAACTGGAGAAAGCAGAGCAGTCCAGGGTCCCCTCTGGAGAGGTGACTCACTGTGTGTCACTGTGTCACTCACAGGCTCCTGTTCAGCAGCACCCACTTCCTACTCCTGGTATTTCTGGCATCCGTGCTCCTGAGCATGCCCAGTGCTGTCCTCTGGGTGAACAGACCTCAGGGATGCTCTGGGATGAGTCAGAGCCAGCAGGACTATGAGAACTAGTGACATCCCCCGTCCAGTGACTTAGGCCCTCAGGTGGGTTGGAAGACCTTACTGCCAATAAACTTTGCATCACTCTCCACGTATCTGTGAGAACACTTGGTCTATAAGATTCTTTAGCACCTTTTCTTGTGCATGGTCTTTATCCTCCTAAAGTGCCCCTAATCAGTAGGTGCTCCCTGAAGGATGACTACACCTCAGCACCCTGTACGCACCTGCCAGCTTAGCCCTGGACCAAAGTCAACACTCTGAGTCCCCTGGAGCCTTCAATCCCACCAGCAATGTGGCCTTGCACCTGGTCCACTGTTTGCACAGGTAGAGGTGGTTCTGAGACCCACCCTTGACCTTCACTCCCATAACGACCCACACTCCTCAACTCTGGGGACAGTGTGCACATTCTCCCAGTTGCTGAGTACGTCTATTCAGTTACCAGGTCTGGTGTTCATGAGCTCACACAGAGGTCAGGGGCCCACTGGGTCACTACAAGACTGACCTGGGTCATACTCCACGCTCACTGATCTCCACGAGCTCACTCACACCAGTGGACCAAAGCACCATGTTGACCTGCTGGTCACCCTGTCTGTTTAAAACAGTATCCAGGACTCCCCCTAAAGTCTCATGAACCCTTCTTCATGCAGACAAATTGGAACTGGTGTCAGCATCCTTGAGAGCAGGATAGTCAAGACCCATCCTGAAAGATGTGGGCAGCACAGCCAGAGCCTCCTTCTTTCCTCAAGTGTGTGCTGGGACACCCTCCCTTCCAGGACTGGAGGTTTTTGATCCAGCTCCATTTTGGACATTAACTGATGTCCATGACATCGTGTTGGGTAATGTTCTAGTTCACTTTTCTGCTGAAGGGCTGGACCTTGATTCCTCCTTCAGAAAAAGGGAAACCAGAGGCTGCCCATCAGTTTCAGTCCAAGGAGCAGTGACGACCTTGCCAACACCCAAGGTCTGAGAGCCACACTATTCTGATGGTCCCTCCAGGTCTGCCTGCCCCCCTCCTGGGTCCCCTCACTCGGTGCTGTGACAGCACACACTTACTGGAAGCTGGCCCTATGTCAAGCCCTGATTGTGGCATTTGAGTCCAGTGAGGAATAAATATGGCAAGACACTGCTTTCATAACCTCAGATCCTTTTCTGAAGACAGAAATAATTGACAAATATGAAATCCACAAAGTCAGGGGCTGGGGCTGGGCTCAGTGGTAGAGTGTGTGCTAGCAGGCGAGAGGCCCTGGGTTCCATCCTCTGCATGAGGAGGAGGAGGAGGAGGAGGAGACGGAGGA
>NW_026008989.1:0-3467 GCF_001458135.2 Marmota marmota marmota | reverse complement strand
TATATATATGGCTGGGGATGTGGCTCAGTAGTTAAGCAGTCCTGGGTTTAATCCCCCGTGCAAAAAAGAAAAAATTATATTTTTTTCACAATTTTGCTCTTTCTATCACTATTCAGTTTTTTGTGTGGATCCAAATTTCCTTCTGATCAAAGATCTCCTAATTATAGCAATATTATTTAAAAAATATTAAATACTTATCTAGAATTATTTGAGTTTATAAAACCTCATATAAAGTCCCAAGCAGGTCAATAAAAGGTAAAAGAGGTTGATCCTTCAAAAGGAAATTGTATGTACTATAACTTTAAAAGAAGCAGTTTTAGCCAGGTGCAGTGGCACACGCCTATAATCCCAGTGGGTCATGAGGCTGGATGATCTGAAGTTCTGGAGGATCTGAAGTTCAAAGACAGCCTCAGCAATGGAGAGGCGCTAAGCAACTCAGTGAGATCCTGTCTCTAAATAAAACACAAAATAAGGCTGGGGATATGGCTCAGTGGTTGAGTGTCCCTGAGTTCAATCCCTGGCCTCCCCGCAAAATATGCCCTACAATCCCTTGTAGGGCATATGTGGTAGCAATGATGTTTTAAAAACTTTTTTTTTAACCTTCATTTTAAAAATTACAGGGCTGGGGATACAGCTCAGTGGTAGGGCACACAATGAGGCCCTAGGTTCAATCCCTGGCAAAAAAACAAAATTCTGGGTTACGTAGATTCTGATGAAAAATCTGATGACCTTAAATTTGTTCTTCTGTAGTATGCCTTCTTTATTGTATTTTTCTGTCAGGGCATCATGAGTGTTGGTATCTGAATCAATATTTTCATTAGTTGAGCTGGACTTCAGTTGTATTATTCCTAAATTTTATTTTTAGTATAATACAGGACTTCAGATTCAGGCCACAAGATGGAAGACCAATATACAAAAATCAATTGTATTTTTATATACTAGCAATGAGCAATGCAAACAAATAATTAAGAAAACAATTTCAGCTACAGCAGAATCATAAGAATAAAATACATAGGAATTAATTTAACCAAGGAGGTGTAAAAGTTGTACACTGAAAATTGCAAAGCACTGTTGAAAGACATTAAAGATGACTTAAATAAATGGAAAGACATCTGAGTTCATGGATTGGAAAACTGAATAATAAAATGACAATATTTCCAAAGTTGATATACATATTCAGTGTAATCTGTATCAAAATTCCAACTACAGTTTTTGCAGAAATTGACAGGCTGATTCTAAAATGAATATGGAAATTCCAGCAACCCAACGCAGGTTAAGTAATCTTGAAACAGAAAACCAGGTTGAAGGACTTATACTTTTGAACTTCAGAAATTATTACTAAGCTCCAGTAATCAAGACAGTGTGGCACTGGCATAAAGATAGACCTATTGATCAATGGAACAGAATTAAGAATCCAGAGAGGGCTGGGGTTGTGGTTCACAGGTAGAGCACTCGCCTAGCATGTGTGAGGCACTGGGTTCGATCCTCGGCACCACATAAAGTAAAATAAGATATTGTGTCCACCTATAACTAAAAAATAAATATTTTTTAAAAAAGAATCCAGAGATAAACCCACACATACACAGTGACTTAATTTTTGACAAGGATGCCAAGATAATTGAGTGGGAAAAGAGTATTATCAGGAAATGTTGCTGGGACAATTGGATATCCACATACAAAAGAATGAATTTCAACTCTGACATCCTACTGTATACAAAAATTAGCAAAAATGAATCAAAATCCCAGGGTAAGAGCTAAAACTATAAAACTCCTGTAAGAGAGCATAGGAATAAGTTATTGTGACTTTGGATTAGGCAATACATTCTCCAATATATTAAAAGCCATTTTTAAAAAATGACATGTAATACATGTTGAGAAAGATGTGGAGAAACTGGTGGGAATGCAAAATGGTACAGCTGTTACAGAAAACAGTTTGGCTTTTCCTCAAAAAGTTATACATGATCAAGTGATTTCACTCCTGGGTACATACCAAAGAGAAATGAAAATATGCGTTTACAGAAACTTGTACATACATGTACAAAGCAGCATTATTCATAATAGCCAAAGACTATCAGCAGCCCCAAATGTCCATCAACTAATGAATATATAAACCAAATGTGGTAGTATATCCACATAATGAAATATTTTTCAGCCATAAAAGTACTGATATATACTTCAAGACGGATGAAAACTGAAAATCATTATACTATCTGAAAGAAGCCAGAAACAAAAGGAACCAGTATACGATTCTATTTACATAAAATGTAAAGAATCCACAAATCCGTAAATAAAAGAAGATAATTACATGAATGACAAGGGAATAGAGAAGGGGGAAGAGATGTTAACAGTATGGGGTGGGTCCTATGTTTTAATCCATTCTTTATTGCAAAATATCTAAGACTATAATGTAAACAAACAAAAAGGTTTACTTTGGTTCATGGCTCAGAGGTCTAGTATCATTGTGCCAGCATCTTCTTGATTTCTGGTGAGGTAGCAGAGATGAAAGCACACAACTTCTTCTATAGCAAATCCATTCCTAAAATTAAAAAAAAAAAATTAGTCTATTCATGAGAACACAGCCCCATCACCTAAATAACTCTTAAGGGACACACCACACCCAATACTGCCTCATTTAAGAACAAACTTCAATATGAATTTAGGTGCAGACAATCAATCATTCAGAATATAGCATTCTAGAAATGGTTACTGTGATGGCTCACAACCTTTTGAATACTACAGTACTTGAGTTATAGCTTTATAACATTAAATGTTAAAAAAGGAAAACTACATGTAAACTTGTATATTTTGATGATTTTTGGCAAATACAATCTACTACATCAAAAAATGAAATAAGCAGTCCGTATCTTGCCTCTCTCAGTATAATCATCAGAGGAGACTGCTGAAATCACTTTAGGTATTTTGTTGGCCTTGCTTTCTGCATTTGTAAGCATCCCGTGTGTGTGTGTGTGTGTGTGCGCGCGCACATCTCCTAATGACCAATCCCCATTAACAGCATGACATGAAAAAAAGCATTATGGCCAGGATAAACCAGTTCTTTTATGTGGTTCAAGTACAGAGGATGTTACATCACACAATATGAACATTTCATCTCTCACTTAACTTGACTACAATCATTAACTATTTAAGCTTATTATCCCCACAAGTAATGTCCTCCTCATACCATTGTACATATTTTCAATTGCTTCCCTAATACACATTTTTGGACATAGGAATTCTAACTAATATCAATGGAGGGCCTACTTTGTGCCTCACACTATTCTAGGTGATAGGGAAAGAGAAAGAAATAGAGCCAACAATATACAATTCTACTGAGGGGGAGGTGGTTTAATTTAGTACTGATAGATATAGAGAGACCTGAGGTTGTCTTCCCAATTCACATGCATACACAAGTTTTTGTGTGGACATAAGTTTTCATTTTGGGGGGATATGTACCAAGAAGTGGAATT
>NW_026008988.1:0-3467 GCF_001458135.2 Marmota marmota marmota | reverse complement strand
AGATGGAGAGGGAAAGAGAGGGAGAGGGAGAAGGAGAGGGAGAGGGAGAGGGAGACAGAGGGAGGGAGGGAGGGAAGGAGAGAGAGAAGAGAGAGAGAGAGAGAGAAAAGACAGATGGACAGAAAGAAAATCAGAGACAGTATGTTCAGCAACTGACAACTCACCTGAAATGATTATCTCACATTTTAGGGGACTGGTGTCCTGTGTAAACTAGTAAAGGAAAGCAATCAATGAAATATTATTATTATTATCAATATTATTGCAAAGACTTGATTGGGCATCCAAAAACTAGGAATTGATACCCAATAATTTTAATATATTCCACTCTTGGTAATTTTTTAAAATACTAATACAACACATTCACATTTTTGTCTGTAATCCTTTCTTCTTCCATAGACTCGGATAGCTAAATAGATACTTCATCATCAATATTATTTTTCATTTAGAATTTTAATATTTCAGTGTTCTTAAAAATATTAGTAAAATACCACTAATATTTCTGCAAACATTTACAGTGAAATAGGAAGCTACATAAAAATAACTTTTGAATAAATATGACCAGAGATAAAAGTCCTAGGGTCTGATTCCAAGAGTCAAGTAGACCACACAGTAAGCCACAACATAATAGGCATCTGACATGCCAGTGCCTTGGAGGATAAGTCACCTAAGCTTCAATATGACTGGAAATAAGGACACTCTCTTCAGAAAGAAAATTCTCATGTTTCTAAAACTTACTGTTTTTTTTCCCCTAAATGAAAGCATATATTCTTTGTTTTTCTTTATATATTTTCTTTTATATTCCTTTAACACACAATCCCCTTTGTGAGTTTGCCTATTACTTCTTAACTCCAAAACTGAATAGAATCTGAGCAATTATAGACTGCCCCCCACCAATCAAACCCTCATATGTTGCAAATGCGAGTTTCAATGAACATATACTTGGGAAATGAAAGACAGATGGTCTTCTAGTCAGTATCTCCTTTATCTCCTTTCCCAGTCCAGAATCAACTTCACATGTCTTCTCTGTTTTATTCATATCAATAAGCTTGCATCTGTTTCATAATTTTTTTTTTCACTTGACTCTTTTTACCAATTCTAATTCTCCAAATGTCTTCTCCATTGAAATCCTTCCTTACTGTTTCCCCCTAAGGACTGTAGCACATTTCTCAATTGCTTTCTCACACATTTGTTTCTCCAGACTTTTGTTTAGAATAAAAAGCCTTCTTAACTAGGTCTTTTATTGTAATAAAAATAATTCTAACCAACTATTGAACTTTCACATCTTCATTGACATCTGGGTTTGGAGCATCTGCCACACAGAAGGTATTGAACAGTCAAGGGAGAAAAAAAATGAACCAGCCCCTCCCATCTATCCTCACTTTTTCAAACCTGGGAAATCCAGAAGCATCTCTGGGATTGAAGGGAGAGAGGGAGGGAAAAGGGAGCAGGAAGATGTCCCCTGCCCTTCCACTCTGCTATGGAAACCAAGGACGGATATGACCCGGGAGAGGGAGAAGTTTTACATTTGCATGTTTTGTCTGAAAATGAAAATGAGACTGACCAGCAGTGGCCAGAAGAGCTAAGATTCATGTGACCTTGTCAATGTCTGAGAAGGGCAAATGGAGAGCGGGTCTGAGAGTCCACTGATTTAGAAAAAAAAAATCAATTTCCTATCTGCACTTAACTCAATATGGTGCTTTTTTATACATAAATTTTATATGAATAAATTTCATAACATTTGAGAAACAAAAAGGGGTCAAAAATGCAAAGATCTCAGATGTGTTACATTTAGTGGTGTGACATTAGGCAAATAAAATATTAGAAAAAATTTTGTTTAAAGAATAAGAATAGTAGATTCTCACTGCTTTCTTGTGAGATTTAAGTGAAAAATAATGCATCAGTCACAATACCTGGTTCACAGAAAGCCCTCCGTCCATCCTGTTTCCCTTGGGACTTCTCATCATTGTGTTTTTTTGAGGCGTTCTTGTATACCCAGGAGTTATGCCAGAACAGTGTGAAATTATTTTCTTTCTATGTATTTTGTAAGTCTTTAGGGACATGAGGATGATGCAAATGAGCAAAAGAAACAAAAACAATTATCGAACACTAAAATGTGTGGTTTAAACTATAGTCTAGCTGTTTGGGAAATTCAGAGAAAATGAAGCGAAGTGTGAACTAACCCAGTGTATTTCCTAGAAAACAACCCAAAGTTCAAGTCAGCACGAAAGCTTGTTTTTCTTCCTTCTGGCTCTTTTCAATTTGAAACACATCCAAAGCCCTTTTTGAAAAGTAGGAGGCTTACAAAGCAGAGGAGCCAACAGTAGATGTCATTGTATTAGTTTGTTATCCAAGACTCAGGTCCATATTATCCAGAGTCCTACAGAACACCCCTCACTGGTACCCCATTTCAACATTTGCAATGGATTATTTGGAAAACATTGTTGGGGGTAAAGCCACATCTAACAACTCCCATTCCTACAGCATCAGATTTTGCTTTTAATAAAAACAAGATTCAAAGCTTTTGGAGATCAACTTATGGGAATGGGAGTTGTAAATAAAGTATAAGACCTAGTTACAATGAGTTTATAAAGGCAAAACCGCCATGAAATCAACGGTTTGCTTAAGGAATTTAGGTTCAGTTTACCTTGAATTCACAAAATGTTTCATCCTGTTGCATGTGACAGCTGTAAATACATGTGCATATGAAGAAAGAAAATAACAACAGGGGAGTGTTTACAAAGTTTGTGACCCCTGCAGCCCTCCAAAGACAGTCCCTCCTACTCTCTGCCTACAGCACCCACTTCTTTCAACCCAGAAGATTCAATCTTGGGTTAGATTAGTTCTTACTCTTACATGATGCATGCAGAGTCAGAGTAAAAATAGAGAAAGTTGGAGAAAGAGGATGAGCTGGTCTGTGGAAGAACAATTCAGTCTGTGTAAAATGCAAGAAAGAAAAGAAACAGAGTGGGGGGGGGTATAGAATAAAAGCTGCTTTGAGTAGAAGAAGAAATATTGAGTGTAAATGTTGCAAGGAGGGTCAGAAATGAGAGCATGTCTTGATTGTTGTATATGAGAATGTGGGGAGAAAAGAAAACGAGATATGAGATTGTTATCAAAGTTATGAGTTGCACATGCTTTAATGTCTTACAAGGAACATATGTAATGCTTGGAATTTCTATGGTCCAGTTTTGTGTGTCCTGAAAGTAAAATGTTATGGTTTAGGAAAAAGGCGTCCCCCCAAAGCTCATGAATGAGACAATAGAAGCCTGTGCAAAGAGGAAATGATTAGATTAAGAAACTTGTGAACTAATCAGTTGATTAATCCACTGATGGATTAACTGAGTGGTTACTGTAGGCAGGTATGATATAGCTGGAGGAAGTCACCTCACTTGGGGTATGACTTTGGGGTTTATATTTGGTGAGCAGAGTGTGCTTGCGCTCTCTCTCTCTCTCTCTCTCTCTCTCTC
>NW_026008987.1:0-3467 GCF_001458135.2 Marmota marmota marmota | reverse complement strand
TATATATATATGTGAAACCCAAGGCCAACATCATTCTAAATGGAGAAAAAATTGAAAGCATTCCCTCTAAAAACTGGAACAAGACAGGGATGCTCTCTTTCACCACATCTATTCAACATAGTTCTGAAAAACCTAGCCAGAGCAATTAGACAAAAGAAATAAATTTAAGAGATATGAATAGGAAAAGAAGAACTCAAACTGTCCATATTTGCTGATGACATGATTTTATATTTAGAAGACCCCACAAAAAAAAAACTCCATCAGAAAACTTCTAGAACTCATAAATGAAAATTTAGCAAAGTAGCAGGATATAAAATTAACACCCATAAATCAATTGCATTCCTATATACTAACGATCAACTAGCTGAAAGAGAAATTAGGAAAACTATCCCATTCACAATAGCCTCAAAAAACAAAAACAAAAAATAAACCTTGAGAATTAATCTAATTAAAGAAATGAAAGACCTCTACTATGAAAATTACTGAACACTAAAGAAAAAAATTGAAGAAGCCCTCAGAAGATGGAAAGGTCTCCCGTGTTCTTGGTTAGACACAATTAATATTGTTAAAATGGCCATACTACTGAAAGCACTGTACAGATTTAATGCAATTCCTATTAAAATTCCAATTGTATTTTTTATAGAAATAGAAAAAAGCAATCATGAAATTCATTTGGAAAGACAAGAGGTCCACAAAACCAAAGCAATCCTCAGCAAGAAAAGTGAAGCAGGAAGCATCACAATAACAGACCTTAAATTATACTACAGGGCTGTAGTAATAAAAACAGCATGGTATTGGCATGAAAACCAATAGAACGAAATAGAAGACGAAGAGGTAAGCCCACATAAATACAGTTATTTCATCCTAGACAAAGGTACTATAAACATATAGTGAAGAAAAGATAGCCTCTTCAATAAATAGTGCTGGGAAAACTGGAAATCCATATGTAGTAAAATAAAATTTAACCCCTAAATCTCACACTGCACAAAAATCTCAAAGTAAATCAAGGACCCAGGCATTAGATCGGAGACCCTGTACTTACTGGGAAAAAATGTTGGCCCAAATCTCTATCATGCCGGAACTGAATTCCTCAACAAGACTCCTAAAGTACAAGAAGTAAAATCAAGAAGCAATAAATGGAATGGGATCAAACTAAAAGCTTCTTTCAAACAAAGGCAACAATCAAGAATGAGAAGAAAAAGCCTACAGAATGGGATAAAATCTTTGCCACCTGTACCTCAGAGCATTAATCTTCAGGATATATAAAGAACTAAAAAAACTTAATACCAAAAAACCCCCAAATAATCCAAGCAATAAATGGGCAAAGGAACTGTGCCTACTTCGAAGAAGAAGAAATACAAATGGCCAACAAATAGAGATTCTAATAATTACAGAAATGCAAATAAAACCACACCAAGATTGTGTCTCACTGTAGTCAGAATGGCAATTATCAAGGATAGAAGCAACAATAAATGTTGGCTAGAGTATGTGGAAAAGGGTTCCCTCATACATTGCTGGTGGGAATGCAATTTGGTACAACCACTCTGGAAATTAATATGAAGAGTCCTCAGGAAACTTAATGGAACCACCATTTGACCCAGTTATCTCATTCCTCAGCATATACCTAAAGGACTTAAAATCAGCAATATTTAATGTTTATAAAAGTTCAATTCATAATAGCTAAGTTATGGAACCAACCTAGATGCCTTTCACCAGATGAATGGATTAAAAAATTGTGATATAATTACACAATGAAATATCATTCAGCCATAAAGAATAATGAATTATGGCATTTGCTGGTAATTGGGAAGAACTAGAGACTATGATGCTAAGTGAAATAAGCCAATGTCAGAAAACCAAAGGCTGAATGTTCTGATATGCAGATGCTGACACAATTGTGGGGCTCAGGGGGTACAGAAGTGCTTTGGCTTAGACAAAGGGGAATGAAGAGAAGGGAGGGGAGTGGGAATAGGAAAAACAGTAGAATGAAGCATAACTTTCCTATGTTCATATATGAATACACAACCAGTGAAATGCCACATCATGTGCAACCACAAGAATGGAATCCTAATTAGAATAAGTTATACTCCATGTATGTATAACATGTCAAAATATACTCTGTCATGTATATCTAAAAAGAAAAAAGAAAAAGATTTTAAAAATAGGGCTTTGAAAGAGCAGGGTTTATCCTTAAAATTTTTTTTACCAATTCTATAAGTCCATTTCTTGAAGTCCTTACAGAAACAGCATATGAATGATGAATTATATGCTGCACACTTTGGGAGTTCATGGTTTTTTTGAAAAACCAAAAGATTTAAAGATATTATACTACCCATTTCTAGAAAAACCTATTAAAAAGAATTTTAGCATAGAGATGAAATGACTTATCAGTACAGTAATATATTAGTTAGGGGGATATATATATATATATATATATATATATATATATATGCATTTGCAAGTATATGTATACAAAATATAATAACATAAGCAAGAATACATGGACTGTCTTTGAATGTGAGAATGAAAAATTTAGAGTTACTTTATCAGCAAATGAAAATTTTTATCTGTTTATACTCATGAATGTAGAAAAAGTATAAACACCTATGTCTGAAAGATGGGAGCAAAACTGACATCCTCCAGCATTGTGGAAAGCAGTATAAACTGAGAAACAGTATCGTTTGTACTGTTTGACACTCACAGAAATCGCCTTTCTGAGAACTTAAAAGAATTCATTCAAAAGATGAGAAGAGTAGACTTGTATCACCACTATTATTCACAATAATAAAAGATGGAAATGGCATAAATGTTTCTATAACTGAATGGTTGATTAAGTTACAGTGCATCAACTTGATTAAAGAGTAGGGAGCAATTACATATCATGACCAAAAGATATAAAAATGCTTGAAATATAATGCTGGGCAAAATACTATTATAAAAATCATTTTAACTACAAGTATATAAAGCAATTTTATGTGCAATAACAGATTGTTTTCTTTTTCTTTTTGCTTCCTATGTATGTTTATAACTTTGATGGATCAATAGAAATATTTTTACTCTTGAATCTATTCTCTTTTTTTTTTTTTTTTACAGGATGTTTATCTTCTTTTTTTTTTTTTTTATTGTGGGTTGTTCAAAACATTACAAATTTCTTGACATATCATATTCCACACTTTTGATTCAAGTGGGTTATGAACTCCCACCTTCACCCCATACACAGATTGCAGAATCACATCAGTTTACACATCCATTGATTTTACATATTGCCATACTAGTGTCTGTTGTGCTCCGCTGCCTTTCCCATCCTCCACCCTCCCCCCTCCCCACCTCTCCCCTCCCCTCCCCTCCTCTCTCTCTACCTCCTCCACTGTATAACCCTGAGGGTCTCCTTCTATTACCATGCAATTTCCCTTCTCTCTCCCTTTCCCTCCCACCTCTCATCCCTGTTTAATGTTAATCTTCTTCTC
>NW_026008986.1:0-3468 GCF_001458135.2 Marmota marmota marmota | reverse complement strand
AAAAAAAAAAAAAAAAAAAAAAAGTAGCAAAGATTTTTGCAGTGGTGGTAGCTTTCAGTGGGATGATGTTGAATTTTTAGTTTTGTTTTTACAATGTTGAGGTAGGATTATCTCAGTGCCATAAAATACTTCTAGATTGATATTCTCTTTCTTATATTGTTATTTAATGATAAAACAATTCATGGTACTCCCTGATATTTGAGTACATTATAGAACATCCCTGACAAGTAGAATGATAGACCCTTGCCTTTTGATAAACTACTTCTGGGAAGTACAATGTATGAGGATTTTGAAGTTTGTAAAGGCTTGAATTAAAACCCACCTCTCCCTAATTCTAGTCCTTAGATAAGTTATATTTATGGTTTGCTTCCCAGGTTTTGTATCTGTAAAATGAGATGTAATAATAACTGTATTTCAGAATTGTTTTTACCATTGGGAAACTGTGTTAAAAAATGCTAGAGTTTGGCTTGGCTAGGGATATGGCTCAATGGTAGAGCCCTTATCATATATGAAGCCCTGAGTTTGATCCCCAGTACCAGAAAGAGGGGGGAAAAAAAGTTTAATATAGTGATTGACACCTACTAGTTAGTAGCTATAAAATTTTTTGGTAGAAGATTAAGGACTATAATTTTATGAAAATTAAACTTATTCTTTTTGTTTCAGGCATATTTATCATTACTATATTCATGGCCCAAAAGGTAATGAAATACGTACATCAAAAGAAGTTGGACCTTTCAACAATATTGACATTGAAGTAAGATAAAAATCATCATATTACTGTCATTAAAATATTACTATTATTATTAGGTACCTGTTCCAGTCCCAAATGACTATGGATAACAAAAATTAGTAATTAGACAACTTCTTTTACAAAAGTAATTTGATTATTTGATGTTCAAATAAAGAGATATTCTTAGATTTGTTTTCATTAAACCTTTCTTTGTTGTAGTATCTGGTTTCTCTTTTTCCTCTCTTCTATAGACACCCAAAGTATTGCTGTTCGTCATGCTTTTTTTTTTATTTTGTCTTTTGGCTCTGGGGATTGAACTCAGAGGCAATTGACCACTGAGCCACATTCCTAGCCCTATTTTGTATTTTATTTAGAGACAAGGTCTCACTGAGTTGCGTAGCACCTCTCTTATGCTGAGGCTGGCTTTGAACTTTCGATCCTCCTGCCTCAGCCTCCTGAGCTGCTGGTGTTACAAGCGAGCACCACCACGCCTTGCTGTTCATCATATTTTGAAGCAGGGAGAAAAGGGGGTATATATAACATGATTTGCTTTTTGTTCCGTTAAGTCTTGTGACAAGATTTAGAAGAATCTTGAGTGTTGGGTTGTCAATATATTTGCCACACAATAGAAAGAATTTGAAGTATAAATTTATCCTACTTTCTACCTTTAGCAAGAAACCTTGAATTAAATGTATTCATGGCCTATCTTTCCTTTGACTATGATTTGCTGGTTCTTTGCTTACTTTCTAATTTTTTTAGTAGTATATTCCTTATTGAGATGCTACTTAAAGCCATTTGACATACATACTTACATACATATATATTTTTTCATTAAACTGGTTGATCACTTGTACAAATAAAAGTTTTTCCTATTCTGTTATTGGATCATGGCTGAGGGGGATAAAAGTCACCATAAAATTTAATTATTTTTGTTTTTATTTTAGATTTCTATGTTTGAAAAAGGGAAGGCTCCTAAGATTGTCAACCTAAGAGAAATACAAGATGACATGCAGACGTTGTATATAAACACAGCATCTGATAGTTTTGAGTTCAAGGCTCATGTTGAAGGAGATGGTGTAGTGGAAGGGATAATCCGATTTCATCCTTTCTTGTATGATAGAGAGACTTACCCTGATGATCCATGCTTTCCATCAAGTATGTTAATCTGTTTTCTTAGGTAACAAATGTGATGTTGTAATTTATAATAGTTTTTAAAACAATGATTACTATCTGGACTATTAAGATTAGATAAATAAAAAATATTTTTTTCTTATGCAAGTCTTAGGTTGTTAGATATTTATAATTTTTATAACTTTTTATATGTATTCAGTTCCAAATTTAAAAAAAGCACTGATGGGTAAGAAACTGTTCTTTCTTAGATCTTTTATTGAACTAAAATTTTAGATATGTATGCATATTGATCCTTTATATATTCCCTAAATTATAGGTATTTACGAGGAAGTTTTTACACTCAATGTAGTCATAGCTGTCCAATTTTTTCATCATAGTTTGATTTTGTTTTACTATAGAAAGGGTTTTTGTACCTTAAGAGTTTTAAAAGATTCTGTAGGTTTTTGTCTTCTAAAAATTTTTGCCCTTTTATGTTCTTATGTGTAATGCATCTCTTTCATTTTTTATGTATAGAGTGATGTAGGAATTTAACTTAATATTTTCTTTGTGGTGTTCATTCACTTTTAAAAAGCCCTAATGAGTTTATTGAGATTACATTGAATTATGGTAATATTACTTAGGAATTAACAATGTTAAACTTTCTCAGAATCCTTTTACTTCTCTGGGTTCTGCAATCAGATTTCCTGATTTAAATCCCATCTTTGCTGTTTTCTTTTGTGTAATTTTGAATAAACTAGTCTCTACCTTAAGTTCCTTTTCCATGAAATGGGGGTAGTGGTTCATACCTCATAGAGGTATTGTGAAGATTAAATAAAAAATTGAGGCAAAGTTCTTAGAATAATGCTCACAAATAAGTCCTTAATACGTATTGTTACTCAGTGTCTCTACCTTCTGTAATACACCTGATCTCTGTTTAATGTGCTATTTTTGATTTTTATATTCTTTTTTTTTAAAAAAAAATTTATTAGTTATTGTTGGATTTTTCTTCATTTATTTGTTTATATGTGGTGTTGAGAATCGAACCCAGTGTCTCACACATGCTAGGCAAGCACTCTACCACTGAGCCACAACCCCAGCCCTGATTTTTATATTCTTGTAGACAGATATAGTTACTCAAAATTGTATTAAAAATAGACAAACTTTAGATAGGGCAGAGGGGGTTGGAGGGAAAGGGAGGGAGCATGGGGTTAGAAATGATGGTGGAATGTGATGGACATTATTATCCGAAGTACATGTATGAAGACACGAATTGGTGTGAGTATACTTTGTATACAACCAGAGATAAGAAAAGTCATGCTCTATATGTGTAATAAGAATTGTAATGCATTCATCTGTCATATATAAATTTTAAAAAATTAATTTAAAAAAAATGAGAACCTCTAGCCAGGCACAGTGGTGCATGCCTGTAATCCCACAGGCTCAGAATGCTGAGGCAGGAGGGTTGTGAATTCAAAGCTAGCCTCAGCAATTCAGGGAGCCCCGAAGCAATTTACCAAAACCCTGTAACTAAATAAAATATTTTAGAAAGGGTTGGGGATGTGGCTCACTGGCTAAGCATCCCTAGGTTTAATCCCTGGTTTATTAAAAAAAAAAAAAAAAAAAAAAAA
>NW_026008985.1:9656-45484 GCF_001458135.2 Marmota marmota marmota | reverse complement strand
CTTTTAGGTTTCACTTCGTTTTCTCCTACAGGGATGCATGCATTTGGACCTCTGAGTCAAACACGATTTGTGCTACCCGCTTGACATTTGACTCACACAATCAGTTCTCAGTGCGCTCTCTATACTTTGCTCCCTGTTGAAATAAGCCTAAGCGGAGGAAAGGAAAATACACTTTAAAATGAATGCCTTTGCAGACCTTCCACAGAATTCCCAAGTTACTGGAATCTCTGCAAATATTTTTTCACCCGATCCTGATGATACTTGGCAGGAAAGATGAGTATACAATATGGACTCGGCTCGGGTTAGGTTAAGGCTAGATATAGTGTTAGGGTTAATTTAAGGTTAGGGTGTTTTTCAGAGCTAGAATTAGTGTTAGGGTCAGGGTTAGTTTTAAAGTTAGTTTTAGTGTTTGTTGTAGGGTTAGAGTTTGATTTAGATTAAAGGCTAGGATTAGAGCTATGGCTTGGTTTTGGTTTATGGCTAGGGATAGGGATAGGGCAAGTTTTAGGATTAGCGTTATGGTTAGGGGTAGTATTAGGGTTTGGTATAGGCTTATTGTTACGTTTAAATTTAAAGTTAGGTTTAGATTTAGACTTAGTCTTAGATCTAGGGTTAGCATTAAGGCTAAGTATAGAACTAGGGGTAGGGCTAGGGCTAGGGCAAGAGTTAGAGTTAGACTTATGGTGCTGTTTAGGGTTAGGATAGGATTAAATAAAGGCTAGGATTAGCACTAGGCTTTGTGTTAGGCCCAGGTTTAGGCGAGGGTTAGGGTTAGGTTTAGGGTTATGGTTAGTTTGGGGGTACAGGATGAGGTTATAGGTAGATTTAAGTCTAGGGCAAGGAATAGAATTAGGGTTAGGACTCGGGTTATGCTTCAGGTTAGGATTAAGCCTAGGTTTGGGACTAGGATTACAGCTAGGGCTAATTTGAGGTCTAGTGTTATGGTTAAAAATAGTTTTAGGGTTAAGTTAATGGCTACACCTAGATTAAGGGTTAGGTTTAGCTTTAGGGTCATGTTTAAAGCTAAGGGTACTATTAGGATCAAGGTCACAATTAGTGTTTTGGATAGGTTAAGGTTTAATATTAGGGCTCGAATTAACATTAGAGTTAAAATGAGGGTAAAGATAGTATTAGGTTCAGGTTTCAGGTTAGGTTTTAGTTAATGGATAGGGTTAGGATTAGGGATATTGTTAGGTTTAGGCCCATGTTTAGCATTAGGGTTAGGGTTATGGTTAGGGTAAAGGATAGGGTTAGAGACAGGGGTACCACAAGTGTTATTGTTATGATTACTTATAGGCTTAGGCTTAGGGTTAGGGTTAGGGTTAAATCTAGGGATATGGCTAGGGTTATAGTTATGATTAATGATAGGGTTAGGGTTAGGGGTAAATCTAGGGATAGAGCTCAGAATAAGGCTAAGTTTTGGTTAAAGTTAAGGCTAGGTTTTGGGTTACGGCTAATGTAAGTACCAGGGTTGTGACTAGGGCTAATTTTAGGGTTAGGGTTAGAGCTAGGTCCATTTTTAAGTTTAGGTATAGGGTTAGGGTGATGTTTAGAGCTAGGATTAGTGTTAAGGTCAGAGTCAGGGTCAGGGTTATTTTTAGGGTTTGGCTTAAATCTCAAATTAAGGCTAGAATTATGGCTAAGTGTAGGGTTAGGGCTTAGTTTATATTAAGGGTTAGATTTAGGTCTATGGCTTGATTTTGTTTTAGGGCTAGGATTAGTACTAGTTTTAGGATTAGCCTTAGGGTTAGGGCTAGGGTTATGTTTAGGTTTAGGCTAAGGGTTAGGTTTTGATTTAGAGTTAGGGTTAGATCTAGGGTTTCTGCTAGGGCTATGAATAGGGCTATGTTAGACCTATGGTTTGGTATAGGATTAGGGTTCCAATAAAGTATAGGGTTATAACTAGTGTCAGGACTAAGGTGAGAGTTAGAGTTAGTCTTTGGGCTAGGGTTAGGGTTAAGGTTAGGGATAGGGATAAATTAGGTCTAAGATTAGGGCTAGATTTAGTGTTAGGGTTAGGCCTAGTGTTATGTTTAGGGTTATAATTAAAGCTATGTTTAGGGCTAGGATAAGGGCTAGGGTTTATTTAGGGAAGGGATATGCTTAGGGATACTTTTAGGGTTAGTTTTATGGCAAGGTCCAGTGTAAGGGTTAGGTGTAAGGTAAGAATGAGGTTTAGAGCTAGGGGAATTATTAGGGTCATGGTCAGTGTTAGGGTTTGGTTTAGGTTTGAGTTTAGGTTTAGGGCTTGAATTAGCATTAAGGTTAGGGTTAGGGTAATGATTGGATTAGGTCTTGGATTCAGGGTAGGTTTAGGGTATTGATAAGTTTGGGGATAGTGATATGTTTAGTGTTAGGCCTAGGGTTAGCCTTAGGGTAAGGGTTATGTTTAGGGTAATGATACGGTTAGACTTAAGGTTAAGGCTAGGATTATGGTTAGGATTATTCTTGATTTAGGGATAGGGTGAGGGTTAGAACTAGAGTTAAGGTTTTGTTTAGTGTAAGGGTTAGGTTCTTAGCTATGGTTAGGGCTAGGCTGAGAGTTAGGTTCAGGATTAGGTCTCGGGATAGGATTACGGTAGGTTTTGGGATAGGGTTAGGGTTAGTATTAGACCTAGGATTAGTGGTAGTGTCACTAAAAGGGTTAGGGTTGGTATTAGGGGTTTGGATAGGGTTAGATATAGAATGAGGAAAAGGGTAAGGGCGATTAATAGGGTTAGTGTTTTGGTGAGCCTAAGGATTAGGAAGAGGTCTAGGGTTATCCATAGGTTTAGGGTTTTGCTTAGGGTAAGGGATTGGTTTAGAGCAAGGGTGAAGGCTATTGGTATGGTTAGATTTTTGGTTAAATCTAGGTTTAGGGCTCAGATAAAGACTACATTTTGTGTTAGGTTTAGGGCTAGGGTTAGGGAAATGGCTAATGTAAGAACTAGGCTTACCAATAGGATTAATTTTAGTGTTAGGGTATGGGTTAGGTTTAGTGTTAGGGTTAGGTTTAAGGTTAGGTTGCTATTTATAGCTAGGGTTTGTGTTAGGATAGGAGTCAGGGTCAGGCTTAGTTTTAGGATTAGAGTTAGGACTCGAATTACTGCTAGGTTTACTGTTAGGGTTCAGTTTTAAGTGAGGGAGCTCTTTAGAGCTAGGGTGAGTTTTAGGATATGAGTCAGGGTCATGGTTGGATTTAAGGTTAGGTTTAGGACTTGAATTAGGGCTAGGGTTAGGTCTAGTTGTAGTGTTAGGGTTTGGTTTAAGTTAAGGTTTAGGATTAGGGCTAATAATTTGTTTTATTTTAGTCCTAGGGTTAGGGTTAGGGCTAGTGTTAGTGTTAGGCTTAGGCTTAGGTTAGGGTTAAATATGGAATCAGGGTTAGATCTAAGGTTAGGGCTGGAACTAAGGATACAGCAAGGGTTATGGCTAGGTCTAGGGTTAAGGTAAGGGATAGGGTTAGAATTAGGGATAGGGATAGGGCGATAGTTGGTCTTAGGGCTAGGGTTAGGGTTAGGATTAGAGATAAGGATAAATTAGGGCTAGGATTAGGGCTAGGTTTAGTGTTTAGCTTAAGCCTATGGTTAAGGTAAGGGTTAGAATTAGGGTTAGAGTTTTGAGTTGGAATTTAGAATTTAGGTTTAGAGTTACGGCAAAGTTTGTTGTAAAGGATGGCTTTATAGCTATGTTTTGAGGTAGGGTGAGGGTTAGAATAAGGGTTATGACTGTGGTTAGAGTTAGGGTTATGATTAAGTCTAGGTTTAGGACTAAGAAAAGGATTCGATTTTTTTTTTTTTTTTTTTTTTTTAGGGATAGAGCTAGGAATACTGCCAGGGCTAATTTCAGGTCCAGAATTATGGTTAAAGATACTTTTAGGGTTAGGATTATGGGTACATCTAGTTTAAGTGTTAGGTTTAGGGTTAGTGTCAGGTTTAGAGCTAGGGGTATTATTAGGGTCAAGTTCTGTGTTACGGTTTGGGATTGGTTAAGGTTTAAATTTAGGGATCAAATTAGCATTAGGTTTAGTGTTTATGGTTATGGTAATGGATAGAGATAGAAATCAATTTAGGGCTAGGGTTATGGTTATGATTAGGGCTAGGGTTTTGGTTAAGTTAGTGCTAGGGTTAGGGTTATGGCTAATGTAAGTATAGGGTTATAATTATATCAAATCTTAGTGTTTTAATGCTAGGTTTAGTGTTAGATTCAAGTTCAGGTTTAGGGTGATGTTTAGAGCTCAGGTTAGTGTAATGGTCAGAGTAAGGGTCAGGATTAGTTTTAGAGTTTGGCTTAGAACTCGAATTAGGACTGGGGTTAGGGCTAGTTGTAGGTTTAGGGCTTGGTTTAATTAAGGGTTAGGGTCAGAGCTTTGGCTCAGTTTGGTTTTAGGGCTAGTTTTAAGGTTAGGGCAATTTTTAGGATTAGTGTTACGGTTAGGGCTAGTCTTAGAATTAGGCTTAGGCTTCGGTTTAGGGTTAGATTTAGAGTTAGGTTTTTATCTAAGGTCAGTGCTAGGGCTAAGGATAGTGTAAGGGTTAGTACTAGGATTTGGAATAGGGTTAGGTTTATGGGAAGCGATAGGATTAGAATGAGTGATAGGGCCAGTGTGAGAGTTAGAGTTATTCTTAAGGCTAGGGTTAGGGTTATGGTTAGGGATAGGGCTAAATTACAGCTAGGGTTAGGGTTAGTGTTAGGGCTAGTTTTAGAGTTAGCATCAGGGTCAGGGCTAGTTTTAGGCTTAAGCATCGAGTTAGGTTTAGATTTCAAGTTAGGTTTCAATCTAGTGTTAAAGCTAGGGCTAAGGATAGGGCAATTGTGACAACAAGGGTTAGGATTAGAATTAGGGTTACGTTTAGGGTAAGGGATGTGGTTTTGGCTAGATTTAGGGCTAGGGCAAGTGTTAGTATTAGGGTTAGAGCTCGAGTTAGGGTTAGGGTTATGATTAAGGCTAGGTTTATGGCTAGGATAAGGTTTAGGGTTTGTGTTAGGTTTAGGGATAATATTAGGGCTAGGACTAATGTCAGGTCTAGGGCTATAGTTAGGGCTAGATTTAGTATTAGGTTTATGGCTTGGTCCAGACTAAAAAATAGGTTTAGGATAAGATTCAGATTTATATCTATGGTTAGGTTTATTTTTAGGGTCAGGGTCAAGGTTAGGGTTTGTGTTAGGTTAGGGTATAGGTTTAGGTTAATGACAGGGTTAGTTTTAGGGTTTAGGTTTCGTTTAGGGTAATGGATAGTTTAGGGTTAGGCCTAGGGTTAGCTTAAGGGTTAGGGTTATCTTTAGGGTAATGGATAGGTTTAGACATAAGATTAGGGCTAGGGTTATGTATAGCATTAGGGCTAGTTTTGGGTTAGGGTTAGGTATAAGTTTAGGGTTAAAGCTAGGTTTAGCACTCGGATTAAGGATAGATTTTGGGTTAGGTTAGGGCTAGGGTTAAGGCTACGGCTAATGTATGTAGTAGGGTTATGATTATTGCTAGTTATAGGGTTAGGGTTAGGGCTAGGTCTAGTGTTATTTGGAGGTTTATGGTGATGATGATGTTTAGAGTCAGGGTTAGTGTTAGGGTAAGAGTCAGATTCACATTTAGTTTTAGGGTTAGGTTTAGGGCTAGGTGTAGGGTTAGGGTTTGGTTTAGGTTAAGGGTTAGGTATATGGCTATGACTCAGTTTTGTTTTAGGGCTAAAGCTAGGGTTAGATCTAGTTTTAGGATGAGCATTAGCTTTAGGGATAGGTTTAGGTTTAGAATTAGGGTTAGATTTAGATTTAGAGTTAGGGTTAAATCTAGGGTTATGTCCAGGGCTATGAATATAGCTAGGGCTACTCCAAGGGTTAGGGCTAGGATTAGGGTTTTAGTAAGGGATAGAATTAGAACTAGGGTTAGGGTTAGGGTGAGAGTTAGAATTAGTCTTTGGGCTAGAGTTAGTGTAAGGGTTAGGGATAGGGCTATATTAGGGTTAAGATTAGGGCTAGGGTTAGTGTTAGGTTTAGTCCTAGAGTTTGGGTTAGGGATAAAATTAAGGCTATGTTCAGGGCTAGGATAAGGGCTAGGGTTTGTGTTAGATTTAGGGGTAAGATTTAGGCTAGGGTTAATATCAGGTCTAGGGTTAAGGTTAGGAATAGTTTTAGGGTTAGGTTTATGGCTAGGTCTAGTGTAAAGGTTAAGTAGGGTAAGAGTCAAGTTTAGAGCTAGGGGAATTATTAGGGTCATGGGTCATTTTTAGGGTTTGGTTTAGGTTTGAGTTTAGGTTAGGGCTTGAATTAGCATTAGGGTTAGGGTTAGTTTCATGATTGGGTTAGGTTTAGGGTTTAGGGTAGGTTTAGGGTAATTGATAGGTTTGGGGAAATTGATAAGTTTAGGTTTAAGCCTAGGGTTAGCATTATGGTAAGGGTTATTTTTAGGGTAATGGATACAGTTAGAGTGAAGTTTAAGCTTAGGGTTATGGTTAGGTTTAGGTCTTGTGTTAGGGTTAAGGTGAGGGTTAGAACTAGGATTAGGTTTAGGGTTATATTTAGTGTAAGGGTTAGGTTCTGAGCTATGATTAGTGCTAGGCAGGGATTTAGGTTCGGAGTTAGGTCTAGAATTAGGATTATGGTAAATTTTGGGTTAGGGTTTGGGTTAGGGTTAGACCTAGGTTTAGTGTTAGGGTCAGAATAAGGGTCAGAGTTAGGGTTAGGGTTTGGGATAGTGTTAGATCTAAAATGAAGGCTATGGTTGGGACTATTAATAGGGTTAGGGTTTTGGTTATTCTAAAGACTTGGGACAGGTCTAGGGTTGCTCTTAGGTTTAGGGTTTCACTTAGGGTAAGGGATTGATTTAGATATAGAGTTAGTGCTATGGTTACGGTTAGAGTTAGAGGTAAAGCTAGCTTTAAAGCTCGGTTTAGGACTCGTTTTTGTGTTAGGGTTAGGGCTAGGATCAGGACAACGGCTAATATAAGAACTAGGATTGCCATTATGGTTAGTTTTAGGGTTAGGGTTAGGGGTAGTTTTAGTGCTAGGGTTAGGTTTAAGGTTAGGGTAATATTTATAGCTATGATTCTTGTTAGGATAGGAGTCTAGGTCAGGGTTAGTTTTAGGGTTAATGTTAAGTCTCGAATTAGGGCTATTGTTAATGTTAGTGTTTGGTTTGAATTTAGGGCAGTGTTTAGAGCTAGGGTGAGTGTTAGAATATGAGTCAGCATCAGGATTAGTTTTAAGGTGAGGCTTAGGACTCAAATTAGGGCTTGATTTAGGTATAGGTGTAGTGTTAGTGTTTGGTTTAAGTTAAGGTTTAGGGTTAGAGCTATCATTCAGTTTTGGTTCACTGCTAGGTTTAGGGTTAGGGCTATTTTTATGATTATCATTAGGATTAGGGCTCGTGTTAGTGTTAGGCTTAGGCTTAGGTTTAAGGTTAGATTTAGAATTAGGGTTAGGGCTGGGACCAACTTTAGTGCAACTGTTAGGGCTAGTGTTAGGTTTGTGGTAGCAGATACGGACAGAACTAGAAATAGGGCTAAGACAAGAGTTAGAGTTAGTCTTAGGGCTAGGGTTAGGATAGGGTTAGAGATAGAGCTAAACTAGTGCTAGGATTAGGGGTAGGTTTTGTGTTTAGCTTAAGCCTAGGTTTAGGATTAGGGTTAGTTTTAAATTTAGGGTAAGGGATGACAGTATAACTAGGTTTAGAGGTAGGGTGAGGGTTAGAATTAGGGTTAGGTGTAGGGCTAGAGTTAGAGATATGATTGAGGCTAGGTTTAGGGCTAGGATGAGGGATAGGTGTGTTTTTAGGGTTAGGGCTAGGTTTAGGGCTAGGGTTAATTTCAGGTCCAGAATTATGGTTAAAGATAGTTTTAGTATTAGATTTATGACTATGCCTAGGCCAAAGGTTATGTGTTGGATTATGGTCAAGTTTAGAGCTAGGGGTATTATTACGGTCAAGGTCTGGGTTAGGGTTTGGAATAGGTTAAGGTTTCAGGTTTGGGCTTGAATTAGTTTTAGGATTAGGGTTCGGGTAATGATAGGGTTAGGTTTAAGATTCAGGTTAGGATTAGGATAATGGAAGGGTTAGAATTTGGGTAGGGTTAGGTTTATGCCTAGTCTTATCATTATGGTTATGGTTACGGTTATGGTAATGGATAGAGTTAGAGATCAGTTTAAGGCTATAGTTATGGTTATAATTAAGGCTTGTGTTAGGGTTACGTTAGGTTTAAATCTAGGGTTAGGGCTCTTATTAGTGCTAGGTTTTGCATTATGTTAGGACTAGAGTTAGGGTTACAGCCAATGTAAGTACTAGGTTTAAAATTAGGGATAAATTTAGGGTTTTAGTGCTAGGTTTAGTGTTAGGGTTAGGTTTAGGGTTAGGGTGATGTTTAAAGCTTGAAGTGTTAGGCTCAGTGTCAGGTTCAGAGGTAGTTTTAGGGTTTGGCTTTCAACTCAAATTACGACTATGTTTATGTCTAGGTATAAGTTTACGGTTTGGTTTAGGTTATTGGTTAGGGTTAGAGCTATGGCTCGGTTTGTTTTAGGGCTAGGGCTAGGTTTAGGGCCCGTTTTAGGATTAGTGTTATGGTTTTGGCTAGTGTTAGGGTTAGGCTTAGAATTCGAGTTAGGCTAGATTTAGAGTTACGTTTTAACTAAGGTTAGTTTTAGGGATAAGAATAAGGCAAGGGTTAGCACTAGGGTTAGGGCTAGCGTTAGTGTTACTGTAAGAGACACTGTTAGAATGAATCATAGGGCTAGTGTGAGAGTTAGAGTTAGTCTTAGGCTAGGGTTAGGGTTAGGTTTAGGGGTATGGCTGAATTAAGGCTAGGGTTATGTTAGGGCTAGGGTTAGGGCTAGTTTTATGATTAGGCTTAGGCATCAAGTTATGGTTAGATTTAGAGTTAGGTTTTGATCTAGGGTTAGTGCTAGGGCTAAGAATATGGCAAGGGCTACCATTAGGGTTAGGGTTAGAGTTAAGGTTTAGTTTAGGGTAAGGATGTGGTTATATCCAGGTTTAGGGCAAGGGCAAAGGTTAATACTAGGGTTAGAACTAGGGTTAGGGTTAGGGTGATGATTAAGGCTATGTTTAGGGCTACAATGAGGACTAGTATTTGCTGTAGGGTTAGGGATACTATTAGGGCTATGGCTAATATCAGGTCTAGGGTTACATTTAAGGCTAGATTTAGTGTCAGGTTTATGGTTTGGTCCAATATAATGGTTATGTTTTTGGTTTCATCAGGTTTAGATCTAGAGTTATTTCTAGGATTAGGGTCAGGATTAGGGTTTGGGTTAAGTTAGTGTTTAGGTTCAGGGCTCGAATTAGTGTTAGACTTAGGGTTAGGGTAATGACAGGATTAGGTTTAGGGTTTAGGTTTGGTTTAATGTAATATATAGGGTTAGTGTTAGGCCTAGGGTTATCAGAAGGGTTAGGGTTATCATTATGGTAATGGACAGTGTTAGCCCTAGGGTTACTGCTAGTGTTATGTATATGATTAGGGCTAGTTTTTGGGTTAGTGTTAAGTTTAAGTTTACGGCTAAACCTAGGTTTAGGACTCGGATTATGGCTAGGTTTGTGGTTAGTTTAGGGCTAGGGTTAAGGCTATTGCTAATGTATGATGTAGGTTTATGATTACAGCTAGTTATAGTTTTAGAGTTAGGTCTAGGTCTACTGTTAAGGTTAGGTTTACGGTGATGATGACGCTTAGAGCCAGGGTTAGTGTTAGGGTCAGAGTCAGGTAAGTGTAAGTTTTCAGGTTAGGGTTAATCTATAATTAGTGATAGGGTTAGGGCTAGGTGTAGGGTTAGGGTTTGGTTTAGGTTAAGGGTTAAGGTTAGTGCTATGACTCAGTTTTGTTTTAGGGTTAGGGGTAGGGTTAGGGCTAGTTTTAAGATTAGTCTTATGGTTTGGGCTAGTGCAAGAGTGAGATTTTGGCTTAGGTTAAGGATTAGGGATAAGAGTAGAGTTATGGCTAGATTTAGTCTTAGGGTTAGGGTAAAATTTAGATTTAGATTAAGATCTAGGTTTTTTAGATAGGGCTAAGTATAGGGCTAAGGTAGGGCTGTGTTTAGGGATAGGTGTATGATGATTGTAAGGGATAGGGTTAGAAATAGGTATAGGGCTATTTAGAGAGTTAGAGTTAGTCTTAGGGCTAGGGTTAGGGTTAGGGATAGGGCTAAATTAGGGCTTGGATTAGGGCTAGGGTTAGTGTTAGGGTTAGGCCTAGAGTTAGGGTTAGGTTTAGTGTTAGGTTTTGGGTTAGGGTTAGGGTAAGGGATGGGAATATACCTAGTTTTAGGACTAACACGAGCATTAGGATTAAGGTTATTGTTAACTTTAGGGTTAGGGTTATGATTAAGGTGAGGTTCATGGCTAGGATGTGAGATAAGTTTAGGGTTAGGGTTAGGATTAGAGCTAGGACTAATGTCAGGTTTAGGGGATGGTTAGGGATAGATTTAGGGTTAGACTTCTGGCTAGGTCTATTGTAAAGTTTAGGTTTCTTGTTAGATTCAGGTTTAGAGCTATAAGTATTATTTGAGTCAGGGTCAAGGTTAGGGTTTTTTAGGTTAAAGATTAGGTTTAGGGCTCAAATTTGTCTTATGTTTAGAGATTGAGTAATGACAGAGTTAGGTTTAGGGTTCAGGTTAGGTGCAGGTTAATGGGCAGGGTAAGGCTAATGCTAGGATTAGGGTTCCGCCTAGGGTTAGCATAAGGATTATAATTATCTTAAGGTAATGAATAGGGTTAGAGCTAGGGTTAGGGCTATGTTTATGGTTAGGATTAGGTCTAGGGTTAGGCTTAGGGTTATGGTTAGGGCTACGGATATTGTTAGGATTATCTTTAGGTTTAAAGCTAAGGTAGGGCTTGAATTAGGGCTAGATTTTGCAATAGGTTAGGGCTATGGCTAATCTAAGGAGTAGTGTAATTATTAGGACTAGTTTTATGGATAATGCTAGGACTAGGTATAGTTATAGGGTTAGTTTCAGGGTTAGAGTGTAGTTGAGAGCTAGGGTTAGTGTTAGTGTCAGAGACTTTCAGATAGGGTAATGGTTAGGGTTAAAGCCAGAATTAGGACTAGGTTTAGGTCTAGAGGTAGGGTTAGAGTTTGGGTTAGGTTAAGGGTTATTGTTAAGTCTACGTCTAGTTTGACTTTAGGTCTAGAGCTATAGTTATGGCTAGATTTAGGATTAGGTTTAGGTCTAGAGCTAGTATTAGGGTTAGGTTTACGTATAAGTTTACCAGTAGGGATAGTGTTAGGATTCAGTTTAGGGTTAGTTTTAGATTTACACCTAAGATTAGTGTTAGGGTCAGAATAAAGTTCAGGGATAGGGTTAGGGTTTGGGTTATGGTTAGATTTAGAATGAAGGCTAGGGTTAGGACTATTTATAGAGTTAATATTTTGGTTAGGCTAAGGATTAGTGCTAAGAATACAGTTAGCATTAGGGTGAGGGTTTGGCTTAGGGTAAGGGATAGGGTTAGATTGAGGGTTAGGACCAGGGTTAGGGTTAGGTTTAGGGTTAACACTCGTGTTAGGGCTTTGATTAGGCCTAGTTTTATATTAGGGTTAGGGCTAGTGTTATGGTTACGGCTATTGTAAGAACTAGGGTTACAATTAGGGTTAGTATTAGGGTTAGGTTTAGGGCTAGTTCTAGTGTTGGGGTTAGGTTTAAGGTTAGGGTGATGTTTAGAGCTAGGTTTAGTGTTTGGATGTGAGCATGGTCATGGTTATGTTTAGAGTTAAGGTTAGGTTTCAAATTAGGACTAGGGTTAGGGCTGGTGTATGGTTAGGGTTTGTTGTAGGTTAAGGGTTAGTGTTAGGGGTATGGCTCAGTATTATTTTAGGGATAGGGCTAGGGTTAGGGCTAATTTTAGAATCAGCATTAGGGTTAGAGCTAGTTTCATGGTTAGGCTGAGGCATTGCGTTAGGGTTACTATTAGAGATAGGTTTCTATCTAGAGTTAGTGTCAGGGCTAAGGATAGTGCAAGGGTTAAAACTAGGTTTAGAGCTTGGTTTAGAGTTACGGTAAAGGATAGAGTGAGAAGCAAGGATAGTTCTTGTGTGAGAATTATAGTTAGTCTTAATTCTAGGGTTAGGTTTTGGGTTAGGAATAGGTCTAAATTAGGGCTACAATAAGGGCTAGGCTTAGTGTAAGGATTAGGGATAGAGTTAGCGTTATGGTTAGGGTAAGGGTTAGGGATTAAGCTATGTTTAGGGCTAGGGGGAGTGCTAGGTTTATTGTTAGGTCTGGGTTAGTTTATGGTTATGGTTATGGTTATGGTTATGGTTGGGTTTAGGGCTAGGGTTTCATTAGGGTTAGGGTTAGTTTTAGAATAATGTATTGGATTAGATGTAAGATTATGTTTAGGGTTAAGTTTAGGTTATGGTTAAATTTAGGTTTAGGGATATGTTTAATTTTGATTAATGGTAAGGGTTAGGGTTAAGTTTATGGCAAGGGTTAGGTTTAGGGTTAGGTCGAGGGTTAGGTTTATGATTAGAGTTTGTGATAGGGTTAGGTTTTGGCCTAGTGTTATTATTAGGGTTAAAGTTAGGGTAATGTTAGGGTTAGAGCTAGTGTTAGTACTAGAGTTAAGGTTAGTATTAGGGCTAAGGTTAGGTTTATGTTGAGTAATAGGGCTAGGGTTATGTTTAGGCTAAAGATTAGCTTTGAGCTACGGTTATGTGTAAGGCGAGGGTTAGGGTTAGGACTATATTTAGGATTATGGTTATGCTTAGGGTAGGTTTAGGCCTCTGATTAGGGCTAGGTTTTGTTTTAGGATTAGGCCCAGGGTTAAGGCTATGTGTTATGTAAGATCTAGGGTTCTGATTAGAGCTAGTTTTAGGGTTAGAGTTATGGCTATATCTAGGGTTAGGTTTAATTTTTGGGTTAGGTTCAGGTTTAGAGCTAGGTTTAGTGTAAGTGTTAGGGTCAGTGTTCAGGTTAGAGTTAGGTTTAAGTTGAAAACCAGAATTAGGACTACAGTTAGGTCTAGGGATATGGTTAGTGTTTGCTTCAGGTTAAGGATTATGGTGGGGCTAGTGCTCAGGGTTTTGTTTTTGTTTTTTTTGTCTAGGTATAGAATTATGTCTATACTTAGGATTACACTTGGGTCTAGGGCTAGTGTTAGGGTTAGGTTTTGGTATAAGTTTAGTGGTAGGGCTTGTTTTAGGGTTTGGTTTATGGTTAGGGTCAGATTTAGACTGAGGGTTTATGTTAGGGTAAGGATTTGAGTTAGGGTTAGAGCTAGAATGAAGGCTAGAGTTAGGAGTAGTAATAGAGTTAGGGTTTGCATTAGGCTATGGATTAGGATTAGGACTAAGTTTAGCATTATGAACAGGGTTTGGCTAAGGGTAAGTGATAGAGTTAGAGCCAGGGATAGGGCTAGGTCTAGGGTTAGGTTTAGGAATAAGGCTAGGTTTAGGTTTAGGTTTACTTCTATGGCTAGGACTCAGATTAGGGCTAGTTTTTCTGTTAGGTTTAGGGCTAGGGTTAGGGCTAAGGCTACTATAAGAACTAAGGTTATGTTTACAGTTAGTATTTGGTATAGATCTAGTGTTAGCACTATCATTAGGGGTAGTGTGATATTTAGAATTAAGGTTAGTGTTGGAATAAAGGTCAGAGTCACGGTTAATTTTAGGACAAGGACATAAATTAGAGCTAGAAATTTATGGCTAGGTTTAGGGTTAGGGTTTGGTTAGGTTAACATTTAGGGTTAAGACAATGGCTCAGTTTTGTTTAAGGAATAAGGCTAGGGTTATGGCTAGATTTAGAATCAGCGATAGTGTTAGGTCTAGTGGTAGGTTAAGGATTAGGCTTAGGTTTAGGGTCAAATGTAGAGTTATGGTTAGATCAAGGGTAGGGTCTAGGGCTAGGGTTAGGGCTAAGGTTAGGCCTTGTGTTAGGTTTATTGTAATGGATAGGGTTAGAACTAGAAATAGGGCTGTGGGAGAGTTAGAGTTAGTCTTAGGCCAAGGGCTAGGATTAGTGCTAAGGTTAGTGTTAGGGTTAGGCATACAATTAGGGCTAGAGCTATGGTTAGTGTTAGTTTTAGGGTTTGTGATAGGGTTAGGGGAAAGGATGTGGTTATACTTAAGTTCAGGTCTAGGGCGAGAGTTAAAATTAGAGTTAGGGCTAGAGTTAGGGTTTGGGATAGGATTAAGTCTAGGTATAGGCCTAAGATGAAGACTAGTGTTTGTGTTAGAGTTAGGGCTAGGATTTGGGCTGGGGTTAATGTCATGTCTGGGTTTATAGTAATGGTTAATTTTAGGGTTAGGTTATGGCTAGGTCTAGTGTAAGGGTTGGGTTTAGGTTAAGGGACACGTTTAAAGCTAGGTGTATTATTAGGGTCAGGGATTGAGTAGGGTTTGGTTTAGTTTAAGATTTAGGGTTAGGGCTTGAATTAGCATTAGGGATAGTTTTAGTGTTCGGGTTAGGGTAATCAATAGGTTTAGGTTTAAGATTTAGGTTAGGTTTAGAGTAATGAATAGGGTTAGTGTTAGCAATAGTGTTAGCGTTAGGCCTAGGGTTAGCATTTGGGTTAGGCTTATCTTTAGAGTAATGGATAGGATTAGTGCTAAGTTTAGGGCTAGGGTTTAGGTTAGAATTAGGACTAGGGTTAGGGTTTGGCCTAGAGTTAATGTCAGGGTTAGGTTTTAGGGTAATTTTTAAAATTTGAGCTAGGATTAGGCCTAGCATGAGGGTTAGGGTAAGAGTCAGGGCTAATGTTAGCTTTAGGGTTAGGGTTATGTTTGGACTAAGGTTAGAGTTTGAACTAGAATTAGGGTTAGGGTGAGGTTTAGGGTAAGGTTTAGGTCTAGGCTTATGGTTAGGGTTACAATAGGGGCTGGATTTAGGGCTAGAATAAGGGCTATGATTTTTTTTTTTTTTAGGTTTATGGCTAGTATTAGGGCTATGGGTAATGTAAGAGCTAGGGATATGGTTATGGCTAGTTTTAGGGTTAGGGTTATGGATAAGTCTAATGTTCTAGTTAGGTTTTGGGTTAGGATAAGGTTTAGAGCTAGTTTTTTTTTTCCTTTGGGTAATGGTCATTGTTCGGGTTAGGTTAGGTTTAGGGTGAAGGCCAAATTTAGGACTAGCTTTGGGTCTAGGGATAGAGTTAGTCTTTACATTAGGTTAACAGTTATTGTTAGGGCTAGTGCTAGGTTTTTGTTTAGGGCTAGGGGTATACTTATGACTCTATTTAGGATTAGGTTTGGTCTAGTGCTAGTGTTACTGTTAGGTTTAGGTATAGGTTTACCAGTAGGGGTAGGGGTAGGGGTAGGGTGCTTTTGGGTTAGTGTCAGGTTTAGACCTAGGGTTAGTGTTAGGGTCAGAATAAGGGTCAGGGTTAGAGCTAAAATGGGGGCTAGGATTAGGACTAGTAATAGAGATAGGGTTTGAGGTAGACTAAGGATTATGTTTAGGACTAGGGTAGCATTAGGGTGAGGATTTAGCTTAGGGTAGGGGATAGGGTTATAGGTAGAGTTAGGGTTATGGTTAGGGTTAGCATTAGGTTTTTGATTAAACCTAGGTTTATGGCTTGGAATAGGGCTAGGATTTGTATTAGTGTTAGGGCTACAGCTAATGAAAGAACTAGGATTTCAATTAGGGCTAGTGATAGGGTTAGAGTTAGGTCAATGTTTAGAGCTAGGGTTACTGTTAGGGTCCGAGTAAGGGTCAAGGTTACTTCTAGGGTTATGGTTAAGACTCAAATTAGGGATACATTTAGAACTAGGTGTAGGATTAGGGTTTGGTTTAGGTTAACATTTAGGGTTAGGGTTATGGCTCGATATTGTTTTAGGGCTAGGGTACAGTGAGGGCTAGATTTCCAATTAACATTAGGGTTAGGGCTAGTGTTAAAGTGAGCTCTAGGCTTAAGGTTAGGGTTAGATCCAGGTTTATGGCTAGGGTGAAGTTCAGGCCTAGGGTGGGACTAGGGATAGGTATAGGGTTTGGGTTATGGTATGGGATAGGTTTAGAAGTAGGGATATGCCTAGGGTGAGATTTAGAGTTAGTCTTAGTGCTAGGGATAGTGTTAGGTTTAGGGTAAGGGCTAAATTAGGGCTAGATTAGAGCTATGGTTAGTGGTAGGGTTAGGCCTAGGTTTAGGCCTAGTATTAGGGTTATCATTAGGGTTAGGGTAAGTATGATGTTACAGCTACATTTTGGGCAAGGACAAAGCATAAAATTAGGGTTAGGGCTAGGGATAATGTTTGGGTTAGGATTAAGGCTAGGCTTAGGGATAGGATAAGGGCTAGGATTTGTGTTAGGGTTAGGGCTAGGATTAGGGATAGGGCTAATGTCAGGTCTAGGGTTATGGTTAGGGAGAGTTTTAGGGAAAGGATTATGGCCAGGTCTATTGTAAGTGTTAGGTTGAAGGTTAGGTTCAGGTTTAGAGCTAGGGGTATTATAAGGGTCAGAGTCAGGGTTAAAAGTATGGGTTAGGTTATGGATTAGGCTTAGGGCTCAAATTATCATTAGGGTTAATGTTTGGGTTAGGGTAATGGATATGGTTAAGTTGAAGGTTAAGATTATAATTAGAGTAATGGACAGATTTAGGGTTAGGAATAGGGTTAGGTTTAGGCCTAGGGATAGAATTTGGTTAGGTTTATGGCTAGGGTAATAGACTGGATTATAGCTACAGTTAGGACTAGGGTTATGATTATGTTAGAGCTATGGTTACAGTAGGCCTAGGGTTAGAATTTGGTTAGGGTTATGGTTAGGGTAATGGATAAGATTAAAGCTAGGGATAGGGCTAGGATTATGGGTAGGATTAGGGCTATGGTTTGGGTTAGATTTCAGGTTAGGACAAGGTTTAGGTTTATGGTTAGGTTTAGATTAAGTGTTAGGGCTAGGGTTAGTGTTAGGTCTAGGGTTAAAGCTAGGTTTAGGGCTCTGATTAGGTCTAAGTTTGAGTTATGTTAGGGTTATTTAGGACTACAGCTAATGTTAGAACTAGAGTTATGATTAGGGCTCCTGTTAAGTATATCATTATGTCTAAATCTAGTGTATAGATTAGGTTTAGGTTTAGGGTGATTATTAGAGATAGAGTTAGTGTTATTGTCAGAGTCAGGATCAGTGTTACTGATCAGAGTTAGGGATAGACTCGAAATAGGGCTAGAGTTAAGGCTATGTGTAGGGTTAGGGTTTGTGTAAGGGTTAGGGTAAGAATTAGGGATAGGTCTAGTGTCAAGTCTAGGATTATGATTTTGGTTAGGGTTAGGGTTAGTGTTAGGGCTTTGTCACAGTTTTGTTTTACACCTAGGGCTACTTTTAGGATTAGCGATAGTGTTAGCGCTAGTGGTATGGTGAGGTTTAGGCTTAGATTTATTTTTATGGTTAGATATAGGTTTTGGGCTATTGCTAGGTTTAGGCCTAAATTTAGGGCTAGTATTAGGATTACTAACGGATAGAGTTAGAACTAGAAATAGGGCTAGGGCGAGAGTTAGACTTAGTCTTAGGGCTAGGGTTAGGGTTAGGTTTCGGGTTAGGGCTAAATTAGGGCTAGATTTATGGCTAGGGTTAGAGTTTTGGTTAGGCCTATGGTTAGGGTTAGGGATAGGGAAAGTGATGGGGTTATAGCTAGGTTTAGGGCTAGGGTGAGGGTTAGAATTAGGGTTAGGGCTAGTGTTAGTATTAAGGCTATGTTTTGTGCTAGGATGAGGGTTTGTGTTAGGGCTAGGGCTGGGATTAGGGATAGGGCTAATGTCCGGTCTATATTTATGGTTAGTGTTAGTTTTATGGTTAGGTTATGGCAAGGTCTAATGTAAGGCTTAGGTTTATTTTAGGGCCAAGTTTAAAACTAAGTGTATTATTTGGGTAAGGGTCCAGATAGTGATTGGTTTAGGTTAATTTTTAGGGTTAAGTATTGAATTAGCTTTAGGGTTAGGGTTATGGCCAGGGTAATGGATAAAATTAGTTTTAAGGTTCAGGTTAGATTTAGAGTAATGGACAGGGTTTGTGTTAATGATAGGGTTAGCATTACACCTAGGTTTAGCATATGAGTTAGGCTCATTGTTAGGTTAATGGATTGTGTTAAAGCTAAGTGTAGGGCTAGTGATAAGGTTACAATTCAGGATAGGGTTAGGGTTAGGCCTAGGGTTAGTGTAAGGGATAGATTTATGGTAAGTATTAGCATTTGAGCTAAGGTTAGGTCTTAGACGAGGGTTAGGGTTAGGTTTATGTTTAGGGTAAGGGTTAGAGTTTGAGCTAGGTTTAGGGCTAAAGCGAGTGTATGATTAGGGTTAGGTCTAGGGTTATGATTAGGGTTACAATTAGGGCTAGGTTTAGGGCTAGGATAAGGGCTAGGTTTTGTTTGGGGTTTAGGGCTAACATTAGGGCTATGGTAAATATAAGAGCTAGGAATATGTTTATGGCTAGATTTAGTGTCAGGGTTATGGATATGTCTAGTGTTAGGGTTAGGATTGGTTTAGAATAGGTTTAGAGCTAGAGTTATTTTAGGGTTAAGAGTCATTTTTCAGGATAGGGTTAGGTTCAGGGTGAGTGACAGAATTATGACTAGTGTTGGGTCTAGGGCTAGGGTTAGTCATTAAGTTAGGTTAATGGTTATTATTAGGGCTAGTGCTAGGTTTTTGTTTAGGGCTAGGTCTAGACTTATGACTATATTTAGGATTAGGTTTTGTCTAGTTCTAGTGTTACTGTTAGGTTTAAGTATAGGTTTACCAGTATGGGAAGTGTTAGGCTTTGGTTAAGTGTTAGGGTCAGTTTGAGACTCAGGTCAGTGTTAGGGTCAGAATATGGGTCAGGGTTAGGGTTAGGCTTAGAGTTAGAATGAAGGCTAGGATAGGACTAATAATAGAGTTAGGGTTTGGGGTAGGCTAAGGATTAAGTATAGGACTAGGGTAGCATTAGGGTGAGGGTTTGGCTTAGGGAAAGGAATAAGGTTTAAGGTAGGGTTAGGGTTAGGTTTAGGTTTAGGGCTAGTGTTAGGGTTTAAGGTAGGGTTAGGATTAGGGTTAGGTTTAGGGCTAGGGTTAGGGTTAGGGTTAGTTAAAAATAGGGTTAGGTCTCAGATTCGGGCTAGGATATGTGTTATCATTAGGGCTACGGCTAATGAAAGAACTAGGTTTCTGTTTAGGGTTATTTCTAGGGTTAGCGTTAGGGCAATGTTTAGAGCTAGGGTTAGTGTTAGGGGCTGAGTCAGTTGTCAGGGTTATTTCTAGGGTTAGGGTTAGGACTCAAATTAGGGCTAGGTTTAGGGCTAGGTGTAGCTTTAGGGTTTGGTTTAGGTTAAGGGTTAGCATTATGGCTCGTTTTTTTTTTTTTTTTTTTTTTTTTTTAGGTTTAGGGTAGATTTAGGGCTAATTTTTCCAATTAGCATTAGGGTTAGGGCTAGTGTTTGGGTGAGGTTTATACTTAATTTGGGTTTTAGATTCAGGTTTAAGCCTTGGGCGAAAGTTTGGGCTAAGATTGGGTCTATGGATAGGGCTAGTGTTTGGGTTATGTTAAGGGATATGTTTAGAACTAGGGATAGAGCTAGGGCGAGTGTTAGAGTTAATCTTAGGAATAGGGATAGAGTCAGGTTTAGTGTTAGGGCAAAATTAGGGCTAGGATTTGTGCTAGAGGTAGTGTGCATTTAGGCCTTGGTTTAGGGCTACTGTTAGTGTTAGCATTAGGTTTAGGGTAAGGTATGATGTTAGAGCGCTATGTTTAGTGCTAGGACAGGGATAAAATAAGAGTTAGGGCTATGGTTAAAATTAGTGTTAGGATTAAGTCTAGGCTTAGAACCTGGATTAGAGCTAGGGATAGGGCTAATGTCAGGTCTAGGGTTAAAGTTTGGCTAGAATTAGGGATAGGGTTATGGTTCAGTTTTGTTTTAGAACTAGGCATAGGGTTATGGCTAGTTTTATGATTAGCGATAGTGTTACGGCTAGTAGTAGGGTGAAGTTTAGGCTTAGATTTATTGTTATGGTTAGATCTAGGTTTAGGGCTATGGCTAGGGTTATGGGTAAGATTAGGGCTAGTGTTAGGGTTATGGTAATGGATATGGTTAGAACTAGAAATAGGGCTAAGGCAAGAGTTCGAGTTAGTCTTTGGGATGCGGTTAGGGGTAGGTTTCAGATTAGGGCTAAATTAGGGCTAGGATTAGCAGTAGGGTTAGTGTTAGGGTTAGGCCTAGGGTTAGGGTTAGTGTTAGTGTTAGGGTTAGGATTAGATTTAGAGGTAGGGATAGGGTTATAGCTAACTTTAGGGCTATGCTGAGGGATAAAATTAGGGTTAGGACTAAGGTTAGGGTTTGGGTTAAGATTAAGGCTAGGTTTAGGATTAAGTTGATGGTTTATGTTAGGGCTAGGGCTAGGATTAGGGCTAGGGCTAATGACAAGTATAGGTATATAGTTAGTATTAGTTTTAGCGTTAGGTATGGCTACGTCTATTATAAGGTTTAGGTTAGGGTAGAGGACAGGTTTAGAGCTACATGTATTATAAGGGTCAGGGTCCGGGTAGGGTTTGGTTTAGGTTAAGATTTAGGGTTAATGCTTGAATTAGCATTGTGTTAGGGTTAGGGTTAGGGTTAGGGTAATGGATAGAATAGGTTTATGGTTCCAGTTAGGTTTAGAGTAATGGATAGGGTTAGTGTTAGCGTTAGGGTTATCGTTAGGCCTAGGGATAGCATTTGGGTTAGGCTTATCTTTAGGGTAATGGATAGGGTTAGAGCTAAGGTTAGGGATAAGGTTAAGGTTAGAATTAGGGTTAGGGTTAGGGTTAGGCCTAGGGTTAATGTTAGCGTAAGTTTTAGAGTAAGTGTAGGCATTTGAGTTAGGGTTATGTCTCGGGTGAGTGTTAGGGTTTGAGTGAGGGCTAGAGATAGATTTAGGTTTAGGGTTATGTTTAGACTAAGGATTAGAGTTTGAGCTAGGATTAGGTCTAGTGTGAGGGTTATCATTAGGGTTAGGTCTAAGGTTATGGTTAGGGTTATGGTTAGGGCTAGGTTTAGGGCTAGGATAAGGGTAGGTTTGTGTGATGTTTAGGGATAACGATAGGGCTATGGATAGTGTAATATCTAGGGATATAGTTATGTCTAGTTTTAGGGTCAGGGTTATGGATAAGTCTACTGTTAGAGTAAGGTTTTGGTTTAGGATAGGTTCAGAGATAGGGTTTCTATTAGGTTAAGGGTCATTGTTGGGTTAGGGATAGTTTTATGGTTAGGGCCACAATTAAGACTAGCATTTGGTCTACTGATAAGTTTAGTCTTTACATTAGGTTAAGGGTTATTGTTGGGGCTAGTGCTAGGTTTTTGTTTTGGGCTAAGATTAGATTTATGACTCTATTTAGGATTAGGTTTGATCTAGTGCTAGTGTTACTGTTAGGTTTAGGTATAGGTTTACCGGTATGGGTAGTGTTAGGGTCAGAATAAGGGTCAGGGTTAGGATTAGGGTTAAAGCTAGAATGAGGAGTAGATTTAGGACTAGTAATAGAGTTAGGGTTTGGGGTAGGCTAAGGATTAAGTTTAGGACTAGAGTAGCATTAGGGAGAGGGTTTGGCTTAGGGTAAGGGATAGGGTTAGAGATACGGTTAGGGTTAATGTTAGAGTCAGGGCTCAGATAAGGCTAGGATTTGTGTTAACATTAGGGCTATTGCTTGTGAAAGAACTAGTTTTCTGATTAGGACTAGTTCTAGGGTTAGCGTTAGGGCAATGTATAGAGCTAGGGGTACTGTCAGCATCCAACTCAGGGTCAGGTTTATTTCTATGGTTAGGGTTAAGACTCAAATTAGGGCTAAGTTTAGGGATAGATGTAAGGTTAGTGTTTGGTTTAGGTTAAGGATTAGGGTTAGTATTATGGCTCAGTTTTGTTTTAGGGTTAGGGTAGGGTTAGGGTTAGTTTTCCAATTAGCATTATGTTTAGTCCGAGTGTTAGCGTGAGGTTTGGGCATAAGGTTAAGTTTACAATCAGGTTTAGGGCTAGGGTGATGTTTAGAATTAGGGTTGAGGCTAGGGATAAAGCTAGGGTTTGGGTTATTGTAAGCGATAGATTTTGAAGTAGGGATAGGGCTAGGGTGAGAGTTAGAGTTAGTCTTAGGGCTAGGGATAGAATTAGGTTTAGGATTAGGGTTAATTTAGGCCTAGGATTAGCCCTAGGGTTAATGTTATGTTTTGGCCTAGGTTTAGGGCTAGGGTTACGGTTAGGGTTAGTATTAGGGTTAGGGTAAGGTATGATGTTACAGCTACATTTTGGGCTATGGCATGGGATAAAATTAGGTTTAGGGCTCCAGTTAAGGAGGATTAAGGCTAGGCTTAGGTCTAGGATTAGGGGTGGGTTTGTGCTAGGGTTTGGGCTACGATTATGTCTAGGGCTAATGTCAGTTCTAGGGTTATGGTTCAGAATAGTTTTAATTTTAGGTTTATGGCCATGTCTATTGTAAGGGTTATGTTGAGGGTTAGGGTCAGGTTTATAGCTAGCTGTATTATTAGGGTCAGAGTCAGGGTTAGCATATGGGTTAGGTTAAAGTTTGGGGTTAGGGATAAAATTAGCATTAGGAATAGGCTACTGGATATGGTTAGGTTTCAGGTTCAGGTTAGGTTTAGTATAATGGACAAGGTTAGGTTAAGGCATATTGTTAGAATTAGGCCTAGGAATATAATTTGGTTAAAGATATGGTTCAGGTAATGGATAAAATTAGAGCTACAGTTAAAACTAGGGTTATGGTTAGGTTAGGGCTATGGTTAGAGTTAGGCCTAGGGTGAGAATTTGCTTAGGGTTATGGTTAGTGTAATGGATAAAATTATATCCAGGTTTAGGGCTAGTGTTATGGTTAGGAATAGGGCTATGGTTCGGTTTAGGTTTCGGGTTAGGACAAGGTTTAGTTTTAGGGTTAGTTTTAGGTTAAGTGTTAAGGCTAGGGACAGGGTTAGGGCTCCAATTAAAAGGAGGGTTAGGGCTCATATTTGGGCTAGTTTTTGGGTTAGGTTAGGGCTAGTGTAGGACTATGGCTAATGTAAGAACTAGGGTTACAATTAGCGTTAGTATTAGGATTAGCATTAGGAGTAAGTCTGGTGTTATTTTTAGGTTTAGGTTTAGGGGAATGATTAGAGATAGGTTTAGTGTTGGGGTCAGAGTCAGGATTAGTGTTACTTTTAGGATTAGGGATAGGACTCGAATTAGGGTGAGGGTTAAGGATAGGTGTAGGCTTAAGTTTTGTATTAGGATTATGGTAAGAATTACGGATAGTGCTAATGTCAGGTCTAGGGTTACATTTAGGTTAGGGTTAGGGTTGGGGCTCTTGCTCAGAGTTGTTTTAGAGCTAGGGCTAGGGTTAGGGCTAGTATTGAGATTAGCGATAGTTTTAGGGCTAGTAGTAAGGTGAGGTTTAATCTTATATTAATTGTTATGGTTAGATCAAGATTTAGTGCTAGGGCTATATTTAGGGCTAAAGTTAGGGCTAGTGTTATGGTTATGAAAACAGATAGAGTTAGAACTAGAAATAGGGCTAGGGCAATAGTTAGAGATAGTCTTAGGGCTAGGGCTAGGGTTGGGTTTAAGGTTAGGGCTAAATTAGGGCTAGGATTAGCGCTAGAATTAGTGTTAGGGTTAAGGCTAGGGTTAGGGTTATTGTCAGTGTTAGGGATAGGGTTAGGTTTAGGTTCAGTGAAAGGGATAGTGTTATAGCTAGGTTTAGGAATAGGGCAAGAGTTAGAATTAGGGTTAAGGCTAGGTTAGCATTCAGGTTTTGATTAAGGCTACGTTTAGGCCTAGGCTGAGTGTTTGTGTTAGGGCTAGGGCTAGGATTAGAGTTAGGGCTAATGTCAGATCTAGGTTTATGGTTAGTATTTGTTTTAGTGTTAGGTTATGGCTTTGTGTATTGAAAGGTTTAGGTGTAGGGTAAGTGTCAAGTATAGAGCTAGGTGTATTATTAGGGTCAGAGTCTGGGTAGGGTTTGGCTTAGGTTAAGATTTAAAGTTAAGGCTTGAATTAGCAGTGGGTTCTGGTTAGAGGTATGGTAATGGATAGAATTAGGTTAGTTGTAGAGTAATGGAAAGGGTTAATGTTAGTGATAGGTTTATCGTTAGGCCTAGGGATAGCATTTGGGTTAGGCGTATCTTTAGGGTAATGGATAGGGTTAGGGCTAAGTTTAGATATAAGATTAAGTTTAGGATTAGGGTTAGTGTTAGGGTTAGGCCTAGGGTTAAGGTTAGGGTAAGTGTAGGCACTTGAACTACAGATAGGTCTAGGGCGAGTGTTAGAGTTTGAGTCAGGGCTAATGTTAGGTTTAGAGTTAGGGTTATCTTTAGGCTAAGGATTAGAGTGTGAGCTAGGGTTTAGGCTAGGGCAAGGATTGGCTTTAGGGTTAGGTCCAAGGTTATGGTTAGGGTTATGATTAGGGCTAGGTTTAGGGCTAGGATAAGGGCTAGGTTTTTTGTGATGATTAGGGCTAAAATTAGGGCTTGGGTAATGTAAGAGCAAGGTATATGGTTGTGGCTAGTTTTAGGGTCAGGGTTATGGATAAGTTTAGTGTTAGGGTTAGATTTTGGTTTAGGATAAGGTTTAGAACTAGGGTTTCTATTAGATTTAGGGTCACTGTGGGGTTAGGTTTAGTTTTAGAATTAGGGCCACAATTAGGACTAGCGTTCATCTAGTGAGAGGTTTAGACTTTATGTTAGGTTAAGGGTTACTGTTAGGGCTAGTGCTTGGTTTTTCTTTAGGGCTAGGGCAAGATTTATGATCCTATTTATGATTAGGTTTGGTCTAGTGCTAGTGTTATTGTTAGGTTAAGTATCAGTTTAGTGGTAGAAGTAGTGTTAGTGTTCTGTTTAGGTTTAGGATCAGGTTTAGATTTAGGGTTAGTGTTAGGGTCAGAAAAAGGATCAGGGTTAGGATTAGGGTTAGAGCTAGAATGAGAGCTAGGTTGAGGACTAGTAATAGAGGTAAGGCTTGGGGTAGGCTAAAAATTATGATTGGAACTAGTGTAGCATTAGGGTGAGGGTTTGGCTTAGGGTAAGAAATAGGATTAGAGGTAGGGTTAGGGTTATGGTTATGGTTATGGTTAGGATTATCATTAGTGTTTGGGATTGGGTTATAGTTAGGTTAAGCTTTAGTGTTAGTGTTAGTTTGGGATTGGGTTATAGTTAGGTTAAGGTTAGGTTTAGGGTTAGGGATAGGGTTCATGTTAGGTTTGGGCTTAGGGTTAGGTGAGTGTTAGGGTTAGGGTTAGGGTCAGGTTAGGCTTAGTGTTAGTGTTAGAATTAGTTTTAGGGTTAGAGACAGTGTTAGGTTTAGGGTTAAGTTAAGGTTTGTATTAGGGTTAGGGTTAGTGTTAGGGTTATGGTTAGGATTAGGGATAGGTTTAGTTTTAGGGTTAAGGTTACTGTTAGGGATAGGGTTATTGTTCAGGTTCAGGATAGGGTTAGGGTAAGGATGAGGGTTAGGTTTAGTGTTAGGGTTAGGGTTATGGATAGCTTTATTTTTAGGGTTATGGTTAGTGTTAGGATTAGTGTTAGGGTTAGTGCTAGGTTTAGGTTTAGTGTTAGTGTTAGGGTTAGTGTTAAGGTTTGTGTTAGGGTTAAAGTTACAATAAATATTAGGTTTAAAGTTAGGGTTAGTGTTAGTTTTAGGGTTAGGCTTAGGTTTAGGGTTAGTGTTAGGCTTTGGGTTAGTGTTTGTGATATGGTTAGGGTTAGGGTTAGGGTTCAGGTTAGAGTTAGGGTTAGTTTTAGAGTTAGGTTAAGAGTTAATTTTAGGGTAAGTGTTAGGGTTAGGGTTAGGTTTTGTGTTAGGATTAGGGTTTGGGTTAGCATTAGGGTTAGATTTATGGTTAGGATTAGGTTTAGGGTTAGGATTAGTTGATTGTTAGGGTTGGGATAGGGTCAGGGGTTATGCTTAGTGTTAGTGTTAGGGTTAGGGTTATGGACAGGGTTAGGTTTAGGGTTAGGTTGGGTTGGTATTATGGTTACAGTTAGGATTAGGGATAGGTTAGGGTTAGGGTTAGGGTTAATGTTCAGGTTCGGGTTAGGGTTAGGCTAAGGTTGAGGGTTAGGGTTAGTATTAGGGTTATTGTTAGTGTTAGTATTAGTGTTAGGGTTAGGGTTAGTTTTATGTTTAGGATTAGTGTTAGGTTAGTGTTAGGGGTTTTTTAGTGTTAGGGTTAGGGTTTGGTTTAGGGTTAGGGTTACAGTTAAGATTATGTTTACAGTTAGGGTTAGGGTTAATTTTAGGGTTTGGCTTAGGGTTACGGATAGTGTTAGGTTTAGGGTTAGTTTTTGTAATACAGTAAGGATTAGGTTTAGTTTTAGATTTAGGGTTAGGGTTAGTTTTAGAATTAGTGTTATAGTTAGGGTTATGGTTAGGATTTGTGTTAGGGTTAGGTTTTGGGTTAGCGTTAGGGTTAGCTTTATGGTTAGGTTTAGGGTTAGTGTTCGTGTTAGGGTTAGGTTTAGTGTTAATGTTAGTGTTATGGTTACAGTAAAGTTTGGGTTTAGGGTTAGTGTTAGGTTTATTCTTAGGGTTACGGTTAGTGTTTGTTATAGAGTTATCGTTGGGGTTATGGTTAGTGTTAGGTTTAGGGTTAAATTCAGTGTTAGGGTTATTGTTAAGTTTAGAGTTAGGTAAGGGATAGAGTTAGGGTAAGGTTAGGGTTAGGTTTTGGGTTAAGGTTTGTATTGGGGTTATGGTTAAATTTAGGGTTTGTATTAGGGTTATTGTTAGAATGTGGTTAAGTGTTAGGGTTATTGTTAGGGTTAGTGTTAGGGTTAGAGTTAGGTTTTGTGTTTGGGTAAGGAGTAGGATTAAGGTTATAGTTAGGGTTAGGGTTACTGTTTGGTTAGGGTTAGAGTTAGGTTTAGGTTTAGTTTTAGGGTTAGGGTTAGGTTTATGGTGAGGTTTAGTGTTAGTGTTAGTGTTAGGGTTAAGGTTAGGATTGGTGTTAGGGTAAGGGTGAGGGTTAAGGTTAGGTTAAGTGTTAGTGATAGGGTTAGTTTTAGGATAAGGTTTATGTTAGAATTAGGGATACGTTTATGGTTCATGTTAGGATTAATTTAGGGTTAGTGTTACCTTTAGGTTTAGGGTTAGGGTTACGATTAGGATTAGATTAGGGTTAGAGTTAAGATTAGGGTTAGGGTTAGGGTTAGGGATATTGTTAGGGTTAGGTTTAGGGTTAGGATTAGATGTAGGGGTTAGGGTGAGGATTAGGGTTAGGTTTATTTTTAGCTTTAGTTTTAGAATTATTGTTAGGGTTAGTTTCAGCGTTAGGGTTATGGTTAGGATATGGTTTAGGTTTAGATTTAGGTTAGGGTTAGGCATTAGGGTTAATGTTAGTGTTAGGGTTAGTGTTAGGGTAGGGTTTATGGTTTCTGTTAGGATTAGGGTTAGTGTTAGGTGTTGTGTTAGGATTAGGTTTAGGGTTAGTGTTAGGGTTAGAGTTAGGTTTATGGTTACCATAAAATTTAGGGTTAGTTTAGGGTTATGGTTAGAGTTAGTATTAGGATTAGGGTTAGGTTTAGTGTTAGGGTTAGGGTTTAGGTTAGTGTTAGGTTTAAGGTTAGGGTTTCTGTAGGAGTTATGGTTAGGGTAATAGGGTTATGATAAAGTTTAAAATTAGTGTTAGAGTTAAATTGACAATTAGGGTTAGGTTAGAGTTAGCTAGGGTTAGGGTTAGTGTTGGGATTAGTGTTAGGATTAGGGTTAGGTTTTCGGTTAAATTAGGGTTAGGGTTAGGGTTACAGTTCGTGTAAGGGTTGGGGTTAGGGTTTGTGTTAGTTTTAGGTTTAGGTTTAGCGTTTTGGTTAGGGTTAGTGGTAGCAATAGGTTTAGGGTTACTGTTAGAGTTAGTGTTAGATTTAGGTTTAGGTGTCTTGTTAGTGTTCTGGTTAGGGTTTTGGTAAGTGTTACGGTTAGAGTTGGGTTAAGGTTATGTTTAATATTTTGGTTAAGGTTAGAGTTAGGGTTAAGGTTAATGTTAGGGTTAGGTTTAGGGTTAGGTTTAGGGTTAGGGTTAGGGTGAGTCTTAGGTTTAGTGTCAGGGTTAGGTAAAGCTTTAGGGTCAGGTTTAGGGTTGGGGTTAGGGTTAGGGTTACAGTTAGGTTAAGGTTACTCTTTGGTTTAAAGTTAGTGTTAGGGTTAGGGTTAGTGTTAGTGTTACAGTGAGGTTTAGTTTTAGAGTTACTTTCTGGTTAGGGTTTGGGTTAGGGTTCATGTTAGGGTTAGGGTTAGGGTTTTGTTAGGTGTATGGTGATGGTTAGAGTTAGGTTTAGGGTTAGTGTTAGTGTTAGTTTAGTGTTAGGTTACGGTTAAGGTTAGGGTTAATGTTAAGTTTAATATTAGGGAAAGTGTTATGGTTATGCTTATGGTTAGTGTTAGTGACAGGGTATGGTTAGGGTTAGGTTTTGGTTTAAGGTTAGGTTTAGCATTAGGGTTAGGGTTAGGTTAGAGTTAGGGTTAGGGTTAGGGTTAGTGTTAGTGTTAGGATTACAGTTATGGTTAGGGTTAGATTTTGGGTGAAGTTTAGGTTTAGAGTTAGCGACAGGGTTAGGTATAGTTTTAGGGTTAGTATTATGGTTAGATTTATGGTTAGGATTACTGATATTATTAGGATTAGGGTTAGGGTATGGTTAATGTTAGGGTTAGGGTTAGGGTTTTTGTTAGTTTTGGGTAGGTTTTGCGTATGGTTAGTGTTAGGTTAGGGTTTGGGTTAGGGTTTGGTTATGGTTAGGGTTAGGCTTAGGGATAAGGTTGCAGTTATGGTTAGGTTTAGAGTTAGGGTTAGTGTTAGGGTTAGCTTTAGGTTTAAAGTTTGGGTTAGGGTAAGGGTTAACGTAAGGGTTAGTGTTAGGTTTAGGGTTAGGGTAAGGGTTAGTTTTAGGATTAGTATTAGTATTAGGGTAAGGGTTAGGGTTTTAGTTAGGCATATGGTTTTGGTTATGGTTAGGTTTAGGGTAAGTGTTTTGGTTAGAGGTAGTTTTACAGTTAGAGTTAGTGTTAGTGTAAAGGTTAGGGTTAGGGTTAAGGTTACTGTAGTTTTAGGTTTAGGATTATTAGTGTTTTGGTTAGGGTTAGAGTTAGTTTTAGGGTTAGTGTTAGTGTTAGTGTTAGGGTTAGTCTTAGGTTTAATGTTATAGGTTTAGGGTGAGTTTTAGGGTGAGTGTTAGGTTTATGATTAGCTTATTGTTAGGGTTAGGGTTGGGGTTAGGGTTAGCATTAGGATTAGTGTTAGGTTTATGGTTAGGGTTAGGGTTAGTTTTAGGATTAATGTTAGTATTAGGGTTAGGGTTAGCATTTGTGTTAGGCATGTGGTTTTGGTTACAGTTAGGTTTAGGGTAAGTGTTTTGGTTAGAGTTAGTGTTAGAGTTAGAGTTAGTGTTAGGTTTAGGGTTAGGGTTAGTGTTAAGGTTAGGATCGTGTTAGGTTTAGGATTAGTGTATTGGTTAGTGTTAGAGTTAGGTTTAGGGTAAGAGTTAGCGTTAGGTTTAGGGTTAGTGTTAGGTTTAGGGTGAGGTTTAGGGTGAATGTTACTGTTAGGGTCAGGGTTAGGGTTAGGCTTAGGTTAAGATTAGGATTTGTTTTAGGTTTTGTGTTAGTGTTAAATTTAGGGTTAGTGATATGGTGAAGGTTATTTTTAAGTTTAGGTTTGGGTTTGCGTTAGGTTTCATGTTAGGGTTAAAATTAGAGTTAGTGTTAGGTTTAAGGTTAGGGTTAGGATTAGTGTTAGGATTAGGGTTAGGGTAAGGGTTAGCATTAGTGTTTGGGATAGGGTTATAGTTAGGTTTAGGGATAGAGTTAGGGTTTTGGTTAAGGATAGTGTTAGGTTTAGGGTAAAGCTTAGATGTAGGGGTTAGGGTGAGGCTTAGGGTTAGGTTTATTTTTAGCTTTAGTTTTAGAATTATTGTTAGGGTTAGGGTTAGGGTTAGTTTCAGCGTTAGGGTTATGGTTAGGATATGGTTTAGGTTTAGATTTAGAGTTAGTCTTAGGTCTAGATTTAGCTTTAGTGTTACTGTTAGGGTTAGGGTTATGGTTAGGATTAGGGTTAGACTGAGGCTTAGGCTTAGAGTTAGGTTTAGTTTTGGGTTATGGTTTGGATTAGGCTAAGTGTTAGGTTTAGGGATAGGGTTAAAGTTAGTGATAAATTTAGAGTTAGGTTTAGCATTAGGGTTTGTGATAGGGTTAGGCTTTGGGTAACGGTTAGTGTTAAGATTTGGGTTAGGGTTAGGGTTAGGGTTAGTGTTAGGTTTAGGTTTAGGGTTATGATTAGGTAAGGGTTAAGGTTAGAGTTAGGTTGGTTTTAGTGATAGGGTTAGTGTTAGTTTTAGGGTTAGGGTTAAGGTTAGGCTTAGGTTTTGTGTTATGGTTAGGGTTAGGGTTAGAGTTAGGTGTAGGGTTAGGGTTAATGTTTGTTTAGGGTTTCGTTTAGGATTAGGTGTAGGATTAGGGTTACGGTTAGTGTTAGGCTTAGGTTTAAAATTAATATTTGGATTAGGGTTACAGTTAGTTTATGGTTAGTGTTAGGGTTAGTTTAGGTTAGGATTGGCTTTAGGGTGAGGTTTATTGTTATGGTTAGTATTAGGATTATGGTTATGGTTAGGGTTAGGGTTTGAGTAAATGTTAGGTTTAGGATTAGGGTTAGTGTTGGGGTTACCTTTCGTGTTTGGGTTAGAGTTAGGTTAAGAATTTGTTTTAGGTTTAGGGTTAGGTTTAGGTTTAGGGTTAGAGTTATGGTTAGGATTAGTGTTAGTGTTGGGGTCAAAGTTAGCTTTACGTTTTATGGTTAGGGTTACTGTTATGGTTAGGGTTAGGTTTTATGTTAGTGTTACTGTTAGGGTTAGTGTTACTGTAACTGTTAGTATTAGGCTTAGTTTTAGGGTTAGGGTTAGGAATAGGGTTAGGTTTTGGGTTAGGGTTAGGGTTAGTGTTAGGGTTAGGGTTATGTTTCCTGTTTCGGTTAGGGTTATGGTTAGTGTTAGGTATAGGGTTAGGGATAGGTTTAGGTTTAGGTTTAGTGTTAGGATTATGGTTATTGTTAGTGTTAGTATTAGGGTTAGGTTTAGTTTTAGATTTATTGTTAGGTGTAGGGTTAATATTAGGGTTAATGTTAGGATTCATCTAAGGGTTAGGGTTAAAATTAGTGTTAGGGAAAGTTTTAGGGCTATTGTTAAGATTAGGGTTAGGTTTAGGAATATTTTTAAATTTAGGGATAGGTTTAGGTTTAGTGTTAGGGTTAGTGTTAGGTTTAATGTTATGGTAAGTGTTAGCATTAGGGATTCTTTTAGTGATAGGTTTAGATAGGGTGAGGGTTATTGTTAGGGTAAGTGTTTGGGTTAGGGTTAGGCTTATGGTTATGGTTATTTTTAGAGTTAGGTGTAGGTTTAAGGTTAGTGTTAGGGTTAGGGTTCATGTTATTGTTTGTGTTATGGTGAGTTTTATGAATAATGTTAGGGTAACGGTTAGGATTAAGGTTAGTTTTAGGGTTAGTATTAGTGTTAGGTGTAGGGTTAGTGTTAGTGATATGGTTAGGTTTGGATGAGGGTTAGGGTTAGTTTTAGGGTTAGGTTTAGGTAAAGGTTTAGGGTTAGGGTTAGTGTTATTGTTAGGCTTAAGCCTTGGTTTGGAATTAGTGTATGGGTTAGAATTAGAGTTATGTTTATGTTTATTTTTAGAGTTAGTGAGAGATTAAATTAAGTTTAGGGTGAGGTTTAGGGTTAGTGTTAATGTTAGGGTTATGGTTAGTATTAGTGTTAATTTTATGGTTAGGGTTACGTTTAGTGTTAGATTTAGGTTTAGGTTTAGGGTTTTTGTTAGAGTTAATGTAAGGGTTAGGTTTAGGGTTCGTTTTTGGTTTAGGGTTCATGTTAGGGTTCATGTTAGGGTTAGGGTTAAAATTAGGCTTAGGGTTAGAATTAGGGTTAGAGTTACAGAAAGTATTAGAGTTAAGGTTCGGGTCTGGGTTAGTGTTAGGGTTAGGATTAGGGTTAGAGTTAGTGTTAGTGTTAGGGTTAGGGTTAGAGTTAGGGTTTGTATTAGTGTTAGTGTTAGGGTTAGTGTTAGAATATCCATTAGGATAAGGATTATGGTTACTCTTAGGTGTAGGTTTATGGTAGGGTTAGTGATAGGGTTAGGGTTAGGGTTAGTATTAGGGTTAGGATTAGGTTTAAACAGAGTGATAGGGTTAGGGTTGAGGGTCGGGTTAATGTTAGGGTTAGGGTTCGGGTTAGCATTATGGTTAGGTAAGGATTAGGGTTAGGGTTAGGTTAGGGTTGGGGTTATGGATTGGGTTAGGATTTGTGTTAAGTTTAGGGTTCAGTTAGGATTGGGGTTACAGTTAGGTTTAGGGTTAGAGTTAGGGTTAGAGTTATTGATAGGTTTAGTTTTAGGGTTATTGTTAGGGTTCTTTTTAGTGTTAGGGTTAGGTTTATTGTTAGGTTTAGTATTTGTTTAAGTGTTTGGTTAGACTTAGGGTTGTGTTAGGGTTACGGTTAGGGTTAGTGTTAAGTTTAGGTTTAGGCTTAGGGTTATGTTTAATGTTAAACATAGGGTTAAATTTAGTGTTTGATTTAGGGTTAGACTTAGGCTTGATTAGTGTTATGGTTAGTGTTAGGTTAGGGTTAGGTTTAGGGTGAGGTTTAGGGTTAGTGTTAGTGTTAGGGTTATGGTTAGGGTTGGTGTTAGGGTTAGGGTTAGGTTTAGGGTTTAGGTTAGGATTAGTGTTAGGTGTAGAGTTAGGTTTAGTGTTTCGGATTGGGTTAGATTTAGGATTAGAGTTAGGCATAGTGTTACGGTTAGTGTTAAATTTATGGTTAAGGTTAGTGTTAGTGTTAGGGTTAGTATTTGTGTTATGGTTAGAGTTAGTGAAAGATTTAGATTTACATTTATGTTTAGGCTAAGTCTTAGGTTTATTGTTAGGGTTAGGCTTAGTGTCAGTATTAGGGTTAGGGTTAGGTTTAGGGTTATTTTTATTGTTAGGTTTCATGTTTATCTTAGATATAGGGTTAGTGTTAGGTTTAGGTTTAGGGTTAGGTTTAGGTTCAGTTTTAGTGTTAGGGTTAAGGTTATGGTTAGTGTTAGTATCAGGGTTAGAGTTAGGTGTAGGTTTAGGCATAGAGTTAGGATTAGGGTTAGATTTAGGGTTAGGGTTAGGGTTAGAGTTAGGTTTAGGATAAGTGTTAATGTTAGGTTTAGGGTTATGGTTACAGTGAGGTTCAGGTATAGGTTTAGGTTTAGGTTTAAGATTAGGGTTAGGATTAGGGTTAGGGTTTGTGTTAGGGTTAGGTTTAGGGTTTGGGTTATGGCTTCTGTTAGGGTTAGTTTTAGGTTTAGTTTTAGGGTAACTGTTAAGTTTAGGGTTAGGTTTACATTTACAGTTAGTGTTTGGTTTAGTGTTAGGTTTAGGGTTAGGTTTAGTGTTATGGTTAGTGTTAGGGCTAGGTTTAGATTTAGTGTTAGTGTTTGGGTTAGGGTTAGGTTTAGGGTTAGGTAAGGGTTAGGGTAATGGGTAGGTTAGGGTCAGGGTTATGGTTTGGTTAGGGTTTGTTTTAGGTTTATGGTTAGATTTGGTTTTAGTGTTTGTGTTAGGGTTAGATATTGGGTTATGTTAGTGTTAGTGTTAGTGTTAGTGTTAGGATTAGGTTTAGGATTACCATTATGGTTAAGTTTACACTTTGGGTGAGGGTTAGGGTTAATGATATGTTTAAAGTTAGGGTTTGTGTTAGGTTGAGGGTTAGGGTTAGGGTTGGGTTAAGGTTAGGGTTAAGTTTAGTGTTAGGGTTAGTGTTAGGGTTAGTGTGAGTGAAAGTGTTAGGGTTAAGTCTAGGGTTACAGTTTGTGTTAGGGCTAAGATTAGGCTTAGGGTTCGTGTTTGGTTTAGGTTAAGGTTAGGGTTAGGATTAATTTTAGGTTTAGGTTTAGAGTTAGGGATAGGATTAGTGTTTGGGTTAGAGATAGTGTTAAGTTTAGGTATAGGTTTAGGTTTAGAGTTAGTGTTAGGCTTAGGGTTAGGTTTATCATTAGTCATAGAGTTAGGGTTAGGGTTAGTTTTATGGTTAGTGTTAGGGTTAGGTTTAGGGTTAGGTTTAGTGTTAGGTTAAAGTTAGAATTAGGGTTAGGTTTATGGTATGGTTTAGGTTTAGTGTTAGAGTTAGGGTTAGGATTAGGTTTAGTATTAGGGTTAGTGTTTAGTTTAAAATAAGGGTTTGTGTTAGGGTTATTGTAGGGTTAGGGTTTGTGTTAAGTTTAGGGTTAGTGTTAGGGTTGGGTTTGGGTTATAGTTAGGATTAGGGTAAATTTATGGTTAGGGTTAGGGTTTGCATTATTGTTAATATTAGGGATATGTTTATTATTAGGGTTAGTGTTAAGGTCAGAGTTAATGTTAGTGTTAGTGTTAGGGTTAGTGTTAGGTTTATTGTTAGGGTTAGGATTAGGGTTAATGATATTATTAGGGTTAGGGTTAGAGTTAAATTTAGGTTTAGGATTAGTGTTATGTAAGGGTTAGGGTAAGGGTTAGGTTAGGTTTAGGTTTATGGTTTCCAATAGGATTTTTTTAGGGTTAGGATTATGATTAAGGTAGGGTCACGTTTAGGGTTAGGATTAGGTTTAGGGTTAGTGTTAGTGTTAGTGTTAGGGTTACAGTTAGGGTTAAAATTAGTGTTAGATTAGGGTTAGGTTTAGAGTTAGGGTTAGGTTTATTGTTAGGTTAAGGTTTGGGGTTAGGGACAGTGTAAAGTTAAGGGTTAGGGCTAGGGTTAGGGTTAGAGTTATTGTTAGGGTTAAGCTTAGATTTAAAATTAGTGTTTGGGTTAGGGTTAGAGTTAGATTTATGGTTAGTGTTAGGCTTAGTTTAGTTTAGAGTAAGGTTTAGGGTAAGGTTTAGTGTTAGGGTTATGATTAGGGTTTGGGTTAGGGTTAGGGTTAAGGTTAGGGATAGTGTAGTTGTATGATTAGGTTTAGGGTTAGGGTTAAGTTTAGGATTAGTTTTAGGGTTAGTGTTAGGTTAAAGTATGGTTTAGGGTTAGGGTTATGTTTAGGGTTATGGTTAGGTGTAGGGTTATGTTTATGGTTAGTGAAAGGGTTAGGTTTGGGGTTAGGTTTACAGTTAGTGTCACTGTTTGTGTTAGGGATAAGTTTAGGGTTAGGGTTAGGAATATGGTTAGGATTAGGATTAGGTTAGGTTTAGGTTTATGGTGTGGCTTATGCTTTATGTTTGGGTTACTATTAGGCTTAGGTTTAGGGCTATGGTTAGGGCTAGGGTTAGGGATAGGTTTATGGTTAAGTTTAGGGTTAGTGTTAGGTTTAGTGTAAGGGTTCTATTTATGGGTAGGGTTAGGTTTAAAGTGAGGGCTAGGGTTTAGTTTTAGTGTTAGGGTAAGTGTTAAGTTTAGGTTTAGGTTTTGGGTTAGTTTTAGGTTTAGGGTTAGAGTTCATGTTAGTGTTAGTTTTAGATTTAGGGTTAGGTTTAGGTTTCGGGTTAGGGTGAGGGTTAGTTTTAGTGTTAGTTTAGGTTTAGGGTTAATGTTAGTGTTAGACATAGTGTTAGGGTTAGGGTTAGGGTTTGTCTTAGGGTTAGTGTTATTGATCAGTTTTGCATGAGGTTTAGGTTTAGGATTAGAGTTATGGTTAGGATTAGGGTTGGAGTTAGGTTTAGGGTTAGTTTTAGGGTTACAGGTAGGTTAAGGGTTAGTTTTAGTGTTAGGGTTTTGGTTAAGTTTAAAGTTAGTGCTAGGTTTTGGTTAGGTTTAGGTTTAGGTTACGTGTTAGGGTTAGTGTTAGTGAGACTGTTTTTTGGGGGTAAGTGTTAGTGTTAGGGTTATGGTTAGGTTTACTCTTATTGGTAGGTTTAGGGTTAGGATTAGTGTTAGGGTTAAGTTTAGGGTTGAAGTTAGTTTTAGGGCTAGTGTTAGTTTTAGGGTTAGGGTTATTTTTAGTGTTATGGTTAGGGTTACTGTTATGGTTAGGATTAGG
>NW_026008985.1:0-6770 GCF_001458135.2 Marmota marmota marmota | reverse complement strand
TAGTGTTAGGGTTATGGTTAGGTTTACTCTTATTGGTAGGTTTAGGGTTAGGATTAGTGTTAGGGTTAAGTTTAGGGTTGAAGTTAGTTTTAGGGCTAGTGTTAGATTTAGGGTTAGGGTTATTTTTAGTGTTATGGTTAGGGTTACTGTTATGGTTAGGATTAGGGTTAGGGTTAGGTTTAGGGTTAAAGGTAGGTTAAGGGTTAGTTTTAGTGTTAGGGTTTTGGTTAAGTTTAAAGTTAGTGCTAGGTTTTGGTTAGGTTTAGGTTTAGATTATGTGTTAGGGTTAGGGTTAGTGAGACTTTTTTGGTTGGGGTAAGGGATAGTGTTAGGGTTATGGTTAGGTTTACTCTTATTGGTAGGTTTAGGGTTAGGATTAGTGTTAGGGTTAAGTTTAGGGTTGAAGTTAGTTTTAGGGCTAGTGTTAGTTTTAGGGTTAGGGTTATTTTTAGTGTTATGGTTAGGGTTACTGTTATGGTTAGGATTAGGTTTAGGGTTAGGTAAGTGTTAGGTTTAAAGTTATGGTTTGTATTAAGGTTAAGGTTAGGGTTGAGTTTAATGTTATGGTTAGGGTTACTCTTAGAGTTAGGGTTAGATTTAGGGTTAGGGTTAGGGTTGGGTTAGTGTTAGGATTTGTGTTAGGCTTAGGGTTAGGGTTAGTGTAATTGTTAGGGTTACAGTTAGGATTAGGCTTAGGATTCACAATAGTGTTAGTGTTAGAGTTTGTGTTAGAGTTAGATTTAGGGATATTGTTAGGGTTAGGATTAGGGTTAGTGTTAGGTTTAGGTTTATTTTTAGGGTTAGCTTTAGTGTTAATGTTAGGGTGAGGTTTTGGGTTAAGATTATGATTAAGTTTAGGGTTGGGTTTAGGGTTAGTTTTAGGGTTAGGTTTAGGGTTAGGTAAGGGTTAGGTTTTGGGTTATTTTAGAGTCAGAGTTATGGTTTAGGTAAAGGTTTTTGTTAGGGTTATTGTTAGAGATAGTGTTAGTTAGGGTTAGGGTTAATATTAGGGTTAGCTTTAGGTTAAGGTTATTATTATGTTTAGGGTTAGGTTTAGTGTTTGGTTAGGGTTAGGGTTCATGTTATGGTTATTGTTAAGGTTAGGGTTAGGTTTAGTGTTAGTGTTAGGGTTAGGGTTAGTGATAATTATAGGGTTAGTGTTCATGTTATGGTTAGTGTTAGGGTTAGGGTTATAGTTATTGTTAGTGATAGAGTTAGGTTTATGTTTAAGGTTAGGGTTAGGTTTAAGGTTAGGGTTAGGGTTACTGTTACAGTTAGGTTTAGGGTTAGGGTTAGGTAAGTGTTAGGATTAAAGTTAGGGTTAGGGTTAGGTCTAAGTTTAGAGTTATTGTTAGGGTTATGGTTAGGATTACTGTTACGTTTAGGTTTAGAGTTAGAGTACGGTAAGTGTTAGAGTTAAAGTTAAGGTTAGTATTAAGGTTAGGGTTGAGATTAGTGTTAGGAGTAGGTTTAATTTTAGGGTTAGGATAACTTTTAGAGTTAGGTTTAGATTTAGGGTTAGTGTAAGGGTTAGGGTTAGGATTTGAGTTAGGCTTAGGTTTAGGGTTAGTGTAATTGTTAGGGTTATGGGTAGGATTAGGTTTAGGTTTCAGATTAATATTAGTGTTAGGGTTTGTGTTAGAGTTGGAGTTAGGGACAGTGTCAGGGTTAGGGTTAGGGTTAATTTTAGGGTTAGGTTTAGGGTTAGGTTTAGCTTTACTGTTAGTGTTAGGGTGATGTTTTTTGTTAGGGTTGGGGTTAGGGTTGGGGTTAGGGTTATTGTTAGGTTTAAGTTTAGGATTATGTAAGGGTTAGGTTTCGGGATATGTTAGAGTCAGGGTTATGGTTTAGGTAAGGGTTTGTGTTAGGGTTATGGTTAAAGTTAGTGTTAGTGTTAGTGTTAGGGTTAATATTAGGGTTATGGTTAGGTTTAAGTTTGTTGTTAGGGTTAGGCTTAGGGTTAGTGTTTGGTTTAGGGTTAGGTTTTATGTTATGGTTAGTGTTAAAGTTAGGATTAGTTTTTGTGTTAGTGTTAGTGTTGGTTAGGTTTAGGTTAAGTGTTAGCATTAGGGTTAGTGAGAGAATTATGTTGGAGTAAGGGTTAGGGTTAGTGTTATTGTTAGGGTTACTCTTACAGTTAGGTTTATGGTTATGGTTATGTAAGTGTTAGGTTTAAAGTTAGGTTTAGTTTTACTTTTAAGTTTAGGGTTGAGGTTAGTGTTAGTAATAGGGTTAGACTTCATGTTATGGTTAGTATTAGGGTTAGGGCTAGAGTTAGTGTTAGGTTTATGGTTAAGTTTACTGATACGGTTATGTTTAGGGTTAGGTAAATGTTTAGGTTAAAGTAATGGTTAGTGTTAGGATTAAGGTTGGGTTTTCAATTAGTTTTAGGGTTAGTATTAAGTTTACAGTAAGGGTTATTTTTATTGTTATGGTTAGGTTTAGGCATAGGTATAGGGGTACATTTAGAATTAGGGTTAGGGATAGGGTTCCAGTTAGGTTTAGCATTAGGTCTAGGTTTAGTGTTAGGGTAAGATTTAGGGTTAGGTTTAGTGTCCATGTTAGTGTTAGGTTTATGGTTATGGTTGCGGATAGGGTTAGGGTTAGTGCTAGGGTTTGGGTTAGGTTTAGGGTTAGCTTTAGGGTTAGTTTTCGTGTTAGAGTTAGGTTTAGAGTTAGGGTTAGGGTTAGGGTTATGGTTTGTATAAGAGTTAAGTTTAGGGTTAGGGTTAATATTATGGTTTGTGTTAAGGGTTAGTGTTACGGTTAGGTTTTGTGTTAGATTTAAGTTTAGGGTTAGGGTTATGGTTAGGATTAGGGTTCGAGTTAGTTTTAGGTTTAGGTTTATGGTGAGTTTTAGGGTTACAGGTTGGGTAAGGGCTAGTTTTAGGGTTAGGGTTTTGGTTAGGGTTAGAGTTAGTGTTAGGGTTTTGGTTAGGTTTAGGTTAAGTGTTAGGGTGAGGGATAGTGAGAGCGTTATGGTTGTGGTAAGTGTTAGGGTTAGGGTTCCTGTTATGGTTAGCTTTAAAGTTAGGGTTAGATAAGTGTTAGGTTAAAAGTAGGGTTAGTGTTAGGGTTAAGGTTAGGGTTGAGGTTAGTGTTAGTGTTAGGGTTAGGTTTAGGTTTAGGGTTACTGTTTGGGTTGCGGTTAGGGTTACTGTTACGGTTAGGTTTAGGGTTAGGCTTAGGTAAGTGTTAGGGTTAAAGTTAGGGGTATTATTAGTGTTAAGGTTATGGTTGAGGTTAGTGTTAGGGTTAGGGTTAGGTTTAGGGTTAGGGTTACTGTTAGGGTTATGGTTAGGATTACTGTTACAGTTAGGTTTAGGGTTAGGATTTGTGTTAGGCTTAGGGTTAAGGTGAGTGTAATCGTTAGGGTTACAGTTAGGATTAGGGTTAGGTTTCGGATGAGTTTTAGTGTTAGGGTTTGTATTAGAGTTAGTGTTAGGTAAAGTGTTAAGTTTAGAGTTAGGGTTAGTTTTAGGCTTATGGTTGGTTTTAGCTTTAGTGTTAGTATTAAGGTGAGGTTTTGTGTTATGTTTATGGTTAGAGTTAGGGTTGGGGTTAGGGTTCGTTTTAGTTTTAGGTTTAGGGTTATATAAGGGTTAGGGTTCGGTTATGGTAGAGTCAGGGTTATGTTTTAGGTTAGGGTTTGTGTTAGGGTTAGGGTTAGAGTTAGAGTTATTGCTAGGTTTAAGGTTATGGTTAGTATTAGGGTTAGGGTTATGTTTAAGGTTATTTTAGGGTTAAGGCCAGTGTTTGGGTTAGGGTTATGGTTAGGTTTAGGGTTAGTGTTAGTGTTAGGGTTAGGCTTAGTGTTAATTATAGGGTTAGGGTTTATGTTATGGTTAGTTATAGGGTTAGGGTTAGAGTTAGGTTTAGTGTTAATGATAAGGTTAGGCTTAGATTTAGTTTTAGGGTTAAGGTTAGCATTAGGGTTAGTGTTAGGGTTAGGGTTAGCGTTAGGGTTAGGTTTAGGTTTAGGGTTAGGTTTAATGTTAAGGTAAGTGTTAGGGTTAGGGTTAGGTTTAGGATTAGGGTTAAGTTTAGTGTTAGGGTAAGTGTCACGGTTAGGATAAGGTTTAGGTTATAATAAGTGTTATAATAAGTGTACGGGTTAGGGTTAGTTTTAGAATTAGGTGTAGGTTTAAGTTAGTGTTAGGGTTAGTGTTAGAGTTCAGGATATGGTTTGTGTTAGGGTTATGGCCAGAGTTACGGATTGTGTTAGAATTAGGGTTAGAGTAAATGTTTAAGTTAGTGTTACGGTTAGAATTAGGGTTAGAATTAGGTTTAGGATTAGCGTTAGGATTAGTGTTATTGTTATTGTTAGGTTTAGTGTTAGGGTTAGGATTAGGCTTAGTGATAGGTTTAGGGTTGGTGTTAGTTTTAGTGTTAGTGTTAGGGATAGGGTTAGTTTCACTGTTTGTGTTAGGGATAGGTTTAGGGTTAGGGTTAGGAATATGGTTAGGATTAGGGTTAGGTTAGGTTTAGGTTTATGGTGTGGTTTATGCTTTTGGTTAGTGTTAATATTAGGCTTAGGTTTAGGGCTATGTTTAGGGCTAGGTTTAGGGATATAGTTATCGTTAAGTTTAGGGTTAGTGTTAGGTTTAGTGTTAGGTTTAGTGTTCGGGTTCTATTTTTGGATAGGGTTAGCTTTAATGTGAGGGCTAGGGTTTAGTGTTCATGTTAGCGTAAGGGTTAAGTTTAGGTTTATGTTTTGGGTTAGTTTTAGGTTTAGGGTTAGAGTTTGTGTTAGAGTTAGGTTTAGTTTTAGAATTAGGGTTAGGTTTTGGATTAGAGTGAAGTTTAGTTTTAGTGTTAGGTTTAGGTTTAGGGTTAATGTTAGTGTTAGGGATAGTGTTAGGGTGAGGGTTAGGGTTTGTCTTAGGGTTAGTGTTATTGACCAGTTTTGTGTTAGGTTTAGGTTTAGGGTTAGAGTTACGGTTAAAATTAGGGTTAGAGTTAGGTTTAGGTTTAGGGTTATTTTTAGGATTACAGGTAGGGTTATGGTTAGTTTTAGGGTTAGTGTTAGGGTTAGGGTTAGGTTTAGGTTTAGGGGTAGTGATAAGGTTAGGGTTAGTGAGAGGATTATGGTTGGGGTTAGGGTTAGTGTTAGGATTATAATTAGGGTTAATGTTATGGTTAGGTTTAGGGATGAGGTTAGGTAGGGTTTAGTGTTAAAGTTAGGATTAGTATTAGGGTTAAGGTTAGGGTTGAGTTTAGTGTTAGGGTTAGGGTTAAATGTAGGATAAGGGTTACTGTTAGGGTTAGGTTTAGGTTTAGAGTTAGTGTTAGGGTTAGGTTTAGGATTTGTGTTAGGGTTAGTGTAAACGTTAGGGTTATGGTTAGGGTTAGGATTAGTGTTAGTGTTTGTCTTTGTGTTATAATTAGTGTTAGGAATAGAATTAGGTTTAAAGTTTTGGTTACTGTTAGGGTTAGAGTTAGGATTAGGTTTAGCTTTGTTATTAGTGTTAGGGTGAGGTTTCATGCTAGGGTTAGAATCAGGGTTAGGGTTGGGGTTGGGGTTAGTGTTAGTTTGGGGGTTAGGGTTAGTGTTAGGTTTAGGGTTAGAGTTAGGTAAGGATTAGGGTTCAGGTTATATTATGGTCAGGGTTATGTTTTAGATTAGGGTTTGTGTTAAGGTTAGTATTTGAGTTAGTGTTATGCTTAGGGTTAGGCTTACAGTTGGTTTAGTGTTAGTATTAGTGTTATTATTAGGGTTAGGTTTAGGGTTAGTGTTAGGGTTATGTTTAGGGTTTCGTTGAGGATTAGGTTTAGTGGTAGTTTTAGGGTGTGGGTTCGTTTTAAGGTTAGTCTTAGGGTTAGGATTAGGATTAGATTTAGGGTTATGGTTAGGGGTAGTTCAGATTAGCGTTAGGGTTAGGTTAGGTTCAGGATTATAGTTTGGGTTGGGGTTTGTGTTAGGATTAGGGTTAGGTTTAGTGTTACGGTTAAGGTTATTGTTAGGGTTAGTGTTAGTTTTATAGTTAGGTTTAGGATTGTGTTAGGGTTAGGGTTAGTTTTAGGTTTAGTGTTAGGGTTAATGTTAGGTTTTGGGATATGGTTATGGTTAGTTTTAGGGTTAAGATTCATGTTAGGGTTAGGGTTAAGTTTAGGGTAAATGTTATGTTTAGGGTTGGTGTTATGGTTAGGGTTAGTGTTATGGTTAAGTTTAGGTTTAGTTTTAAGGTAAGGGGTAGTATTAGGGTTAGTGTTAAGGTCGGTTGGTGCTGGGAGCCATTAGCCAAGTAGGTATGACAATTTCCTTGCCAGCGTACCCCATGTTGCAGTGACATTGAATGTAGGTGACCTTGCTCAAGGACCAGGGCGGATTAGGGTGTTCCCGGTTTAGGATAATCAGGTTTAGGGTGTTCCAGGTTTAAGATTATTCCTGCTGGGAATAGGGCGTATCCTGCTGCCTGAGTTCCCCTTGAGTTCTCAAGGGATTCAGACAGTATTTTTTGGGAGATAGAAGCCCAGTGGAGGTGGATTTGGGCAGAGAACGTGGATTTTCCCAGAACGTGATTGTAGACGTCTGGTGTGAGTTCGGGAATAAAGAGTTGCTGTTTGAATCTACAAGCTGTGTGGTGGCTCGTGATTGTGTGCCCAGCCAGACTGCGGCATTTGTGCCCAGCCAGACTGCGGCAGGTTATGGTTAGGATTAGGGCTGTGGTTAGGATAGTGAATATAATTAGAGCTATGGTTAGGGGTATGGTTAAGGTTAGGATTATGGCTAGTGTTAGGTTAGGGTTTGGGATAGGGCTAGGGTTATG
>NW_026008984.1:0-3468 GCF_001458135.2 Marmota marmota marmota | reverse complement strand
TATATATATATTACAATGTATACATATATATCATATATATAGAGAGTCTAAATATAAGGAATAGGCTTTAAGTTAATGGAGACACCTATGAGAAACAGTTTTGATTTATGCTGATAAAAGTTATATTTATATTAGAAAACATCTGAGAAATAGGGTAAGTGAGTATATATGAAAAAACTTGTCTGAAACATTGTAATACATAGGACCCAGTTTCTTAAAAAAAATTAAGTGCTAAAGTCTACATACCCTATCAAAGGAGTGTAACAGTCTGGAATGTCACGCTGATTATGGCTATGGGACCAGGGTTTTTCTGCAGTCTTAAGGACACAGTCACTACAGCCTGTCGATGAATATGTACATAATCGTATAATTCACAGAACACTGCTTTAGGTTATATTAGAATTTCTTTCTTCATATTTGGCCATAATCTAATCATAGAAATTGTTGTTACTTGGAAGAATTTCCATTTTCTCTCTGGTAGAATAGTTATTTTATTTTGCCAAAGTACCAGATCATAAAATCTTTCTAATTGCTATTTTTAAATATATTTTTAAGACATTGATGAACCTTCATTTTATTCATTTTTTAATATGTGGTGCTGAAAATCAAACCCAGTGCCTCACACATGCTAGGCAAGTGCTCTACCACTGAGCCACAATCCCAGCCCTAATTGCTATTTTTGAATGGTGAAGATGATATGAAAGTAAGTCAAAGAAAGGTAGTCAGATTTGGTCTGGGGATATAGCTCAGTTGGCAGAGTGCTTGCCTTGTAAGCACAAGGCCATGGGTTTGATCCCCAGTATCACAAAAACAAACAAAAAAGAAAGCTAGTGGGATTAAAGTAGACAGCGTTTCAGATCTGGTGGTGTGTCTATCCAACAAATCTTTTCTGCCTAATGCTATCATGACTGCAAGTTTGCTCAGGACATATCTGTGCCCAGATTTTTTTTTAAACTACCTTCTCAGCTGCCATGCAACTATGGGTAGTCATGAAACTCAACCATATTCAATGATATATAAACAGAAGTCAACTGGATTGGGACTCTAGGAATGCTATGGCTTTCCCATTTAAAAATTTTTTGTAAAGACATCTTGTTCTGGCATATATTCTTTTGGGGTCTTTGCCCTTTCTTTCCTAGAAAATGAATTTAAGGTTGAAATGCCTTCTTGTAACCATAGGCAAACAAATGGGAAGAAGAAAACCACATAATAAGAGCAGTGGAGTGGACAGACAGGTTGTGTGTGATTATGTGCATAATGAACTGCTAATCATCTAGGGGCCAAAGTCTTCAGACTTTATGTTCTATGAGCAAATGTAACCTTTATTATACTAGGTTTTTTAAAAAAAAAATTTTTAACTTATTTATTTATTATGTGATGCTGGGGATCGAACACAGGGCCTCGCATGTGCTGGGCACATGCTCTACCACTAAGCCACAACCCCAGCCCTGTAATAGGTTTTCTTTACATGTAAATTAATGCAATTCTGACTGAGAAATTTGATAAAAAAATATGGATAAATTTGACTTAATGTTTACAGGAAATGTGTGAAGTGAGCAATGTTAAATAAAAGTGAGCCAGATAAATGTCCAAGATGGCTTTTTTAATCCTTTGAGTGAAACTTTCAAGTAAATGTTATCAAAGCAAAATTTGGTCATGTTTGTATTTCTGTGGGTTCCATAGTAGGCCATAAATACTGGGTTGAATTTAGCTATCTTTACTAAATATCACATAGTTCATATCAAATGAAAACTAGGGGAGCAAACACATCTCTACTTGTGTCTTTTCTTTCTTTTTTTTTTTTTTTTGTAAAGACATCTTGTTCTGGCATATATTCTTTTGTATGAATTGGTAGCTCAAGAGTACACACACACACACACACACAACGTGAAACATACAGCATTTGTGGTGCCTCCTTGTTCTCTCTTCTGAATCCCTTCACATGCAAGTAGGGTTTTGAGCCTTTGGCTGTTTGCCTACCTTTTAGTGCAAATTACCTTCAAGATGAGGACCCTTAATCATAATGGATTTAGCCTGCCCTGCTATATAGTGCTGACAACCTATGTCTCATTAATGAGTATTTCAAGCATCCATTTCTGTATATCTTGTCTTGTATGACAGGAAAACATACCAATAAATCTTTTCCCCTCAGTTCATCACAGGTTTTGACAGCAGGAGTGTGAGCAAAGATAAAGAGGCTTGGAGCTTAAGGGAATGTTGCTGTCCCACAATGTATATCACAAAAATTCTCCTTTCTTAAAATCACAGGCACTTCACTTATCTTCCCATTGCTAAACAACGAGACTGATTTTTAAAATTGCCAATATGATCAACATCAATTAATTCAACTTTGCACAGTGTGTGAACCTATCAAATTTCATGTTTAGAAGGTCTGACTACAAAAGTCAATGCTTTAGACACCATTCCCTACTAAGAATCTCCTGTCGTCATGATAGAATATTGTCTCTATAAGCCTGTGAAATTCCATAGAAAACTTTAGAATAGATCAATCTATTCTTTTTAGCAATTTTACTAGTAGAGATTATCGATTCTTAGCAAGATGTGTAATATCTATTAATATTTCTTTTTGGTAAAGTAATTATTTGTTGGTGATTACTGAAGAAAAAAATGTGTTTCAAGCCTGAAATTTGAGGGATCTACTTGCTTTCTGCTATCTCCCCTCCTTATTTCCTCCCCTTTTCTCCCTCATGGGTTGAGTCCACCTTATCACAGTACTGTGAGTTTTTCATTTTTAATCCATCCTATTGCCTTTATATTATTTAAAATCACCACCATGATTTTCTAACCTAACCTCAGGAGTTTTGTAATTGGTCTCCTCACCTTGACTCTTGAGGCTTCTCCAATTAGTTTTCACAATCAGCACAGGTCAATCTTGTGTTTTAATTAGTAGACTGTGATTATGGTTTGGCTCTTTAATGTCCCCATCAAAAGCTCATGTGTTAGGTAATGCAACAATCTTCAGAGGTGAAAATATTGGATTATGAGAGCTGTAACCTTATCAGTGAATTAATATATTTGATGGATTTATAATTTGAATGGACTACTGGGTGGTAACTGCAGGCAGGTGGGGTGTGGCTAGAGTAAATAAGTCATTGGGTATATGACCTTGGAGACTAGATCTTGTTCCTTGCTTTTCACATACTTGCATGCTTGAGTCCCCTGCCCCTTTCTCTTTCCCTCTCTTTCTCTCTGCTTTTTGGTTCCCGTGAGCTGAGACTCTTTCCTCTGCTGTGACTTTCTCACCTTGGAGTCAGCCACCCATCAACTAAAACCATGAGCCAAAATAAATCTTTCCTCCTCTCAGTTGTCCTTGTTAGGTGTTCTGGTCATGGTGATGACAATTGTTTTTTAGAATAGTTTTTAAATTGCAGAGGAGATGAGCAGAGTGTTCCCATATAACCTCCTCTCCTCACACTGTTATATATATATATATATATATATATATAT
>NW_026008983.1:0-3469 GCF_001458135.2 Marmota marmota marmota | reverse complement strand
CCCCTCCTCTCTCTCTCTACCTCCTCCACTGTATAACCCTGAGGGTCTCCTTCTATTACCATGCAATTTCCCTTCTCTCTCCCTTTCCCTCTCACCTCTCATCCCTGTTAAATGTTATGTTCAGCAACTTCAAAGAGCAGTTTGGTAATATCTAGGAGTTAAAGATGAACGTGCCAATAGGACCAGTATTTTAACTGCTATGATTGGTATAAGACTTTCTATTCTGGTCTTATTCAGTGAGGGAAGAAAATGAACATCCAAAATAGTTTCAACAGACAAAAAATAAATTGTGGGGTTTATTTGTAAATCAGTTAAAATGAAAAACTGCTTTAAGATGAAGGACCCATTCTCCCTGTTAGGGAATGAGTTCCTTTTTAAGAAGCTATTTTCAATAGTATATATTGTAATGCAAAATAGAAGAAGCATGGAGATCACCTGTGGGCCAAGAAAGAATCCAGACTGTGTTCAAGTTCAAGGAGGGGGGGGTAACATGTAAGACATGTCAGTATAAATAAATATTAAAATAGTATATTGACTTGATATAATAAATCTTTTTCAGACAGAATGAAATGTTGCTTAGAAAGTATTGATCATAGATCATAGAATAGATTGGATAGTCCTGACAAAAATGTATTGATTAATGGATTGGGTAGGACATATCAATGAGCATTTTTGATGATTGATATGCTGTCCCAAAGTTCAATGGCTTAAAATTGTCACCATTTTATTGAGTTTGAGACTTTGTGGCTTGGCCCAGATGGCTGAAAGATTGCATGGCTTCTGGGGACCTCTTACCACACAGTTTCACATCTTTGAGTCGATGAGTGTAGGCTTCATCACGTGATCATCTATGGATTCTCAAGACCAGAAATAAAGGACAAGTCCCAGAGCACAAGTCCTTTATGTGAACATTGCTAATACTCATTGGTTTAAAGCAATGAACATGTCCAGAACAAGATTTGGGGATGGAAAAGAGGTGCCACCTCTTAATGAAGCTGTAAAGGCATCAAGCAAAGCTGTATTTAAAACAGGTAGGGAAAAAATTGTGGAAATTTTTGTAATATATTGCATGTGTCTTTGTTCTATGGAGCTTTTATATAGTTACTGAGAGGTAGCGCCTTACTTTAGGCCTAGCTGAAGATACAGCTTTTGGTAGAATGGCTTTACTCCGATTTTAGTACCCAAGACTTAGGTCCTGACAGTTTCTTCTAGTAGAAGAGAGTGCAGACTTCCCAGTTGGTGTTTTCTGTATTCTGTGGGATTTCCTGGTGAAGCAGCCCACTTCAGGCATTGCACTATGGTTCAACCTCTCAATAGACATTGCTTACCAAAACTGGATTAGAAAAAAAAAAAATATATATGTATATATATTCTGCTTCCCAGTAATGTAGAGGCCCTGTTTGTAGTGAAAGATTTCCCATTTGTGAGTTTTGTACACTAGATCCAGTAAAATCTAAAAATAAAACAAAATAGCAATATTCGTTCTAGGCCTGGGAAGCTAATCCTTTTTGGGGATTTACTTTTTTTCTTGTAGAATACAGTAGAGGAAAAAAAGTCAATCAGAGAAATTCAGCCACAGTCATTTTCTTGTATCTGGAGTATTTCCCTGGGAGTAGGGCTGAGGGGAAAGCCCATGTTCTTGAGGTCAACTGGGCATCCATTCTTCTTTGGCTCTAACATTTGAGGTGGACTTTGGCTGAAAGTATTTAGGAGTACTTGGCAGTAACCAGCTGGTATAACTTCTAGGATAAAAGCTATTGGGGACTGGGGCATCAAGGAAGAAAATGAACAAGAAAGAGAGTTTGGAAAACTTTAATAGTTACTGTCTATTGGTAACTGAGGTATTCATCCTGAATGTTGTCTTTTTTGTGTTTTAATAGTTAAATGACTGCATTTTATTTTAGAGATCAGGAAAAGAGAAATTTTCTCAGAGCCCAGATTTAAATCCAGGTCAAAGACCATACATTATTCCCATTTAGAACCCATTCCTGTTTTAAACCTTCATAGATGTCACTCCCTAAATGCCTATTGAATACATTTTATAATTATAAGGACCTCCTTTCAGCTTACTGTGAGAAAGGATTTTCTAGGATTTAAGTAGTTGATAAATGCAAAGCTTCATCAAGAAATAAACACTGTCCCTGAGAGTGTCCAGGCTGGATGAAGAACAGTATCTTGGGAGGTTAGCATGATAGCAGAGATGAGGGATGGCTTCATGGGGGAGCTAACATCGAATGAATGAACAGTATTTCTGTAGATGAGAGGGAGCAGAAAGGTTGAAATGGAAGGAAAAGAAATGACAAGACCCCAAATGCCTTCACCTAATTAGGATTTTCAGATATCAAAGCTTGAATGATCAGATGCTTTTAAAGGAAAAGATTATGTTTTCAATCTTAGCATGGTTTCCTTATATCTTCAAAGTATTTCTGCCATTTGCCTCTATCTCATCTGATTATGGAGCTGTTTTACTAAAATTTCTTATAAAGTATTATCCCCTCTTCACCTTACCCTCTTTTAATTATGATTTTTGTTTTCTACATTTGGAAACTTTTCAAATCTCAAATCCTTCCATTAGCTTAAACAGAAGACGACAATGGATGTGGTGTATAGCAATTTTGTTATGATACAGAATTAATTATATTTCCTTTATACAACCTTCTATTTATTGTATATCTGCCCTAATATGGGACTTGTGATATTTGAAAACATTGACACCTACTACATTCCTCTGAGAAGTGGAACATCTCTGAGAGATTGTGATCTCCTGTCAGGCCATGTCACAAGCAAGTTTATTTTTTAAAGTGGATGAACACACAACCAAACTTAAAAATACGCTTGGGCTTTGTTTTTCAAAAGTTGTTCTGAATGACAATTAAAAGAAGGGAAGTAAAGAAAATAACAGTAGCAGAACTCTTGCCCATTGGAAGATTTCACAGGTGTTTCTTTTTTTTTTTAATTTTTTATTGTTGGTTATTCAAAACATTACATAGTTCTTGATATATCATATTTCACCCTTTGATTCAAGTGGGTTATGAGCTCCCATTTTTACCCCATGTACAGATTGCAGAATCACATCAGTTACACATCCATTGATTTACATATTGCCATACTATTGTCTGTTGTGTTCTGCTGCCTTTCCTATCCTCTACTATCCCCCCTCACCTCCCCTCCCCTCTTCTCTCTCTGCCCCCTCTACTGTCATTCATTTGTCCCCCTTGTATTATTTTTCCCTTTCCCCTCACTTCCTCTTGTATGTACTTTTGTATAACCCTGAGGGTCCCCTTCTATTTCCATGCAATTTCCCTTCTCTCTCCCTTTCCCTCCCACCTCTCATCCCTGTTAAATGTTAATCTTCTTCTCATGCTCTTCAACCCTACTCTGTTCTTAGTTACTCTCCTTATATCAAAGAAGACATTTGGCATTTGTTTTTTAGGGACTGGCTAGCTTCACTTAGCATAATCTGCTCTAG
>NW_026008982.1:0-3469 GCF_001458135.2 Marmota marmota marmota | reverse complement strand
AAATCCATATGCAACAAAATGAAATTAAATCCCTATCTTTCACCATGCACAAAACTCAACTCAAAGTGGATAAGGACCTAGAAATTAAACCAGAGACCCTGCATCTAATAGAAGAAAAAGTAGGCCCTAATCTCCATCATGTCAGATTAGGCCCCAACTTCTTAATGCCGCAGTCTGGCTGGGCACAATTCAGGAGCCACTTGTCAAAAGAAACGAACTTTATTTTTAGAACCACACATGCCAAACAAAACAGCTCCTCAGGAAAAACCTTCAGAGCCCAACTGCCACCAGCGGCTTCCCACAAGCCTCTCAACCTCCCCCACTCCTCCTGCTCTTGAGGCCGATTGGCTGGGTCCTGTGGGCAGTGCCAAAAAAAGTCCCCCAATGAGCAGCTCCGTAGTCTGAAAGGGCGGGGAAACAGCCCAATGAGCATCACTGCAGAGGAGCCAATCAGCTAGAAGTTGCTGGGGCCGCTATGAGCCAATCATCAGCTGGCAGTCTGAAAGTTTGCTGGGGCCCCTTCGGCTGTGGCTCTCAACATCTCCCCCACTCTGTTTAAACAACAAGCATGTGGCTTAGGGACCATGCCTGCCTTAGGTTTTCCAATAGTACACCTTAATAAGACTCCTATAGCACAAGAATTAAAATCAAGAATCAATAAGTGGGATGGACTCAAACTAAAAAGTTTCTTCTCAGCAAAAGAAACAATCTATCAGGTGAATAGAGAGCCTACATCCTGGGAGCAAATTTTTACCCCTCACACACCAGATAGACCACTAATCACTAAGGTATATAAAGAACTCAAAAAGTAAACACCAAAAAAACAAATAACCCAATCAATAAATGGGCCAAGGACCTAAACAGACACTTCTCAGAAGAGGATCTACAATCAATCAACAAATATACGAAAAAAAAAATATTCATCATCTCTAGCAATTAGAGAAATGCAAATCAAAACTACTCTAAGGTTTCATCTCACTCCAGTCAGAATGGCAGCTATTGTTAGGGTCTGTAAACAAGTCTGGATGATGCCTCGCATTTTGCAGAGGGAGTGGTTTGTGAAGTAATGCCAGCGAGCCATTAAGTGTGGAGATTCCTTATTGGTTGACTGATGTATATAGTTTATGCTAATTAAGATAAGCTGTGTGGAATGTATATATACCCCTCCTGTCCTACAATAAACAGCTCCCACTCCTGCTGTATCAATGTACACAAGTTCCTTGTCACCCCCCTGATTATTTTGCTGGAGCCGGAGTGTGGCAAGCTATTATGAAGACAAACAACAATAAGTATCGGTGAGGATGTGGGGGAAAGGCACACTCATTCATTGCTGGTGGGACTGCAAATTGATGTACCCAATATGGAAAGCAGTATGGAGAGTTCTTGGAACATTGGGAATGGACCCAGCTATCCCTCTCCTTGGTCTGTACCCAAAGGACTTAAAAAACAGCATACTACAGGGACACAGCCACATCAATGTTTATAGCAGCACAATTCACAATAGCTAAACTGTGGAATCAACCTAGATGTCCTTCAATACATGAATGGATAAAGAAACTGTGGTATATATCCACAATGGAATATTGCTCAGCAATATGAGAGAATAAAATTATGTCATTTGTATGTAAATAGTTGGAGTTGGAGAACATCATGCAAAGTGAAGTAAGTCAATCCCAAAAAACCAAACGCTGAAAGTTTTCTCTGACATAAGGAGGTTGATTCATAGTGGGGTAGGGAGGGGGAGCATGGAAGGAGTAGACAAACTCTAGATAGGGCAGAGGGATGGAAAGGGAAGGGAGAGGACTTGGGGTTAGAAATGATGGTGGAATATGAGGGACATTATTATCCAAAGTACATGTATGAAGACACGAATTGGTGTGAATACACTTTGTATACAACCAGAGATAAGAAAAATTGTGCTCTATTTGTGTAATAAGAATTGTAATGCATTCCACTGTCATATATAAATAAAAAAATAATAAAAATACATGCTTTTATCAGAAAATCAAGAGCTCACTTTATAACTTCAGGAACATTAATTTCAAAAACAATAAGCATCTTAGGGGAGGTTGAGAAGTCTTTAATTGATTCCAGAGGAGGAAATATCAGGAATGAAGCTAACTTGAGGGTCCATGACACCAGAAAAGACACCCAGGAAAGATGGACTTTGTAACACCAAGTGTCACCAGCTGAACATGGACCTGTGGCTGCTTGCCCACCTCCCCATGCCAGACTGTGGGGGAACTCAGCAAACACACGTGCCTGCAGGACAGACACATGCTCTGAAGTCTCAAACTCTGCTGCAATTGACTTATGCTACTGGGACATTCCTAGATTTGCTTTCATGCTAAAGAATAAAGGCAAATTTGTTAAAATACCCTTTATAATATATAATGATTGTGACAACAATGATTGCTTATTATGGACTTTCTAGCCCTAAACTTCTCTAGACATGTCACATTATATTTTAGTTTCACAGCGAACATATAATCCTATATTTTATCCTGATTTTTGTATGCTAGCAAAGTGAAATCACTGAGGGGGTAAGAAAGAGTCCAGTTCTAAAACAGTTATTGAAAATGTGTTTGTGCATATATGGTTATTTTTGCAGCATAATTTATAATAGCAGAAGGTTGGAAACCAACACTTTCCTCTGCACGGGACTCTATTGCAAAGGTACCCAGAGATGTTCTGCTCCTGTGGAACAGAATGGAGAGGACTTTTGGGAAAAGCATGATTTCCAAGAAGACTCATTAAAAACAGCAAGATTGAAAGGAAAAAATTAAATCAACAGGCACTTAGTGATTGTTATAGAAGAGAATTAAGCTCTGCTGTGCTATGGCACAGGAGGGTGACTAGACATAGTAGCTATAGGCCATGTCTTTCAAAAAGGCAGGAAAAAAGGAATTTTGAATATGTTTAGCACAAAAATGTGACATATATTCAAGTAGATACATTTATCCTGATTTGAACATTATATAATGTATGCGTGTATCAAAATATTCCAGGGAACCCCACAAGTACACACAATTTTTGTCAGTAAAAAAAATTTATTTTAAAACCCAGCAAGATCCATATGGGTGTTACAGTATGTTATCATTTTTGTAAATAGGGAATATTATGTGTGTGTATGTATGTGTGTGTGTGTGCATATATGTACATTTATATATATGTATATTTGTGTGTATACATACATATACAATTTTCCCTAACACATGTATATAATTTTGCAAATATATACTATCATGTATAATCCATATGCACATATATATTTATTACTAAAATATGTAAATTTATGAGTTCATACATATGTATACAACATATATGCATGTATTCACATGTATAGAGAGTTGACTTTTTAATACATGCATAAGATATCTCTCAAAGAATACATTAGAATGTTATTAATGAGTAGCTTTCAGAAAAGGAATTTTGTGGATGGGAGTTAAGAGGAGATGAAGATCATTAA
>NW_026008981.1:0-3469 GCF_001458135.2 Marmota marmota marmota | reverse complement strand
TTCTAAGAGGAAAATTCATTGCTTGGAGTTCATTCCTTAAAAAAAGGAAAAACCAACAAATAAATGATGTCATACTTCATCTCAAAATCCTAGAAAAAGAAGAGCAAAACAAAACAAAAAAATCAAGTCTAGGATTATGTTATATATAGTTTTAGGGTTAGGAGTATGGGTACATCTAGTATAACGTTTAGGTTTAGGGTTAGGGTCAGGTTTAGGGCTAGGGGTATTATTAAGGTGAGGGTCTAGGTTAGGGTTTGGAATAGGTTAAGGCTTAAAGTTGGGGATTGAATTAGCATTAGGGTAAGGGTTTGGGTAACGATAGGCTTAGAATTAGGGTTCATGTTAGGTTTAGGGAAATGGATAGGGATAGGATTAGAGATAGGTTTAGGTTTAGGCCTAGGGTTAGCATTAGGGTTAGGGTTATTGTTATGGTAATGTATAGGGTTAGGGCTAGGGTTATGGTTATGATTAGGGCTAGGGCTATGGTTAGGCTTAGGGTTAGGGTTAAATTTCAGGTTAGGGCTCGGATTAGGGCTAGGATTTGGGTTAAGTTAGTGCTAGGGTTAGGATTACAGCTAATGTAAGTACAAGGGTTAAGATTAGGGCTAATTTTAGGGTTAAGATTAGGGCTAGGTTTAGTGTTAGGGTTAGTGTTAGGATTAGGGTGATGTTTAGAGCTAGGATTAGTGTTAGTGTCAGAGTCAGTGTCAGAGTTAGTTTTAGGGTTTGGCTTAAACTCGAATTAGGTCTAGGTGTGGATGTATGGTTAGGCTTTGGTTTAGTTTAAGAGTTAGGGATAGAGCTTATGGCTCTGTTTTGTTTTAGGGCTAGGGCTAGGATTAGGGCTAGTTTTAGGATTAGTGTTAGGGTTAGGGCTAGTGTTAGGGTTAGGCTTAGGCTTCAGGTCCGTGTTAGATTTAGAGATAGATTATGATCTAAGGTTAGTGCTTGGGCTATGGATAGGGCAAGGGTTAGGACTAAGTTTATGGCTATGGTTAGGTTTACTTTAAGGGATAGGGTTAGATCTAGTGATAGGGATAGTGTGAGTGTTAGATTTATTCTTAGGTGTAGAGTTATAGTTAGGTTTAAAGATAGGGTGAAATTAGGGCTAAGAGTAGGGCTAGGGTTAGTATTGGGGTTAGAGCTAGGGTTAGGGTTAGAGTTAGGATTAATCTCGGTTTAGGGCTAGGATAAGCGCTGGTGTTTTTGTTGGGTTTAGGGCTAGGATTAGGGCTGGGTCTAATGTCAGGTGCGGGGTTCTGGTTGAGGAGAGGAGAGTTTTAGAATTAGGTTTATGGCTAGGTCTAGTTTAAGGGTTAGGTTTAGGGTTAAGGGTCAGGTTTAGAGCTAGGGGAATTATTAGGGTCAGGATCAGGTTAGAGTTTGGTTGAAGTTAGGGTTTAGGGTTAGGGTTCAAATAAGCATTAGGGTCAGGTTTAGAGTAATGATAGGTTTTTCTTTAGGGTTCAGGTTACTTTTATGGTAATTGATATGGTTAGGTTTAGCAATAGGGTTTGTGTTAGGCCTAGGGTTAGCATTATGGTAAGGGTAATGGTTAGGATAATGGATAGGGTTAGAGCTAAGGTTAGGGCTAGGGTTATGGTCAGGAATAGGTCTTAAGTTAGGGTTATGGTTAGGGTTAGAACTAGGGTTAGTGTTAGGGTTTTGTTGAGCATAAGGGTTAGGTTTTGAGCTAGGGATAGAGCTAGGGCGAGGGTTAGGTTTAGAGTTAAGTCTAGGGATAAGATTAGAGTGTGGTTAGGGTTAGGATTGAATTAGGGCTAGCATCATCATTAGGGTTAGGGTTAGAGTAATGGATATGGTTAGATGTAGGCTTAGGGTTATGGTTAGTGTTAGATTGAGGTTTAGGTTTAGGGTTAGGGCTATGGTTATGTTTAGGTTTATGGTAAAGGTTTGGGTTTGAGCTAGAGTTAGGTCTATTGCGAGTGTGAGGTTTAGAATTATGTCTAGTGTTAGATTTCTGGTTAGGTTTATTGTTAGGGTTAGGCCTAGGGTTATCAATAGGTTCAGAGTTAGTTTTAGGGTAAAGGGAAGGTTTAGAGCTAGGTTTAGGGCTAGGGTTACTTTTAGGATTAGGGCTAGTGTTAGGAGTATATTTAGGGATAGGTGTAGGTGTATGTTTAGGATATGGGTCAGGCTTTGATCTAGTGTTGGGACTAATCAAGTGTTAGGTTAGGGTTAGGGTTAGGGTTAGGGTTAGGGTTAGTGTTATGCTTAGGCCTAGGTTTAGCTCTAGGTTTTGTGTTTGGTTTAGGCCTAGGGTTAGGGATGTGGGTGATGTAAGATCTAGGATTATGATTAGGGCTAGTTTGAGGGTTAGGATTTTGGCTAGGTCTAGTGTTAGGTTTAGATTTTTGGTTAAGGTCAGGTTTAGAGTTAAGTTTACTCTTAGAGGCAGGGTCAGTGTTTTGGTTTGAGTTAGAGTTAGGGTTACAGCCAGAATTAGAACTAGGTTTAGGTCTAGGGGTAGGGTTAGTGTTTGTGTTAGCTTAAGGGTTACTTTAAGGGCTAGGGATAGGTTTTTGTTTAGGTCTAGGGCTAGAGGTAAGGCTAGATTCAGGATTTGGTTTAGGTCTAGGGCTAGTGTTATGGTTTGGTCTAGGGTTAGAGCCAGGTTTAGACCTAGGGTTAGTGTTAGGGTCAAAATAATGGTCAGGGTTAACATTAGGGTTTGGAATAGGGTTAGAGCTAGGGTGAGGGTAGGGTTATGACTATTAATAGGGTTAGAGATTTGGCTAGCTTAAGGATTAGGTATAGGTCTAGGGTTACCTTTAGGGTTACTGTTTTGCTTTGGGTAAGGGATAGGCTTAGAGCTAGGGTTAAGGCTAGACTTAGGGTTAGGGTTAGGGTATAATCTAGGTTTAGGGCTCAGATTAGGGCTAATTTTTGTGTTAGAGTTAGGGCTAATGTTATGGCAATGGATAATGTAAGAACTAGGTTACAACTAGGGTTAGGGGTAGGGTAGGTCTAGTGTTAGGATTAGGTTTAATGTTAGGGTGATATTTATGGCTAGGTTAGTATTAGGATATGATTCAGAGACAGTGTTAGTTTTAGGGTTAGTGTTAGGACTCAAATAAGGGCTAGGATTACTGTTAGGGTTCAGTTTAAGGTGAGGGCAATCTTTAGAGCTAGGGTGACTGTTAGGATATGTTTCAGCATCAGGGTTAGTTTTAAGGTTAGGGTTATGACTCGAATTAAGGCTAGGGTTACTGTTAGGGTTCGGTTTAAGTTTAGGGTGGTGTTTATATGTAGGGTGAGTGTTAGGATATGATTTGGGGTCAGGGTTAGATTAAGGTTATTGTTAGGACTCGAATTAGGGCTAGGGTTAGGTCTAGGTGTAGTGTTAGGGTTTGGTTTAAGTTAAGGTTTAAGATTAGGAGTATTGTTCAGTTATTTTTAGAAAGAGAGAGAGAGAGAGAGAGAGAGAGAGAGAGAGAGAGAGAGAGAG
>NW_026008980.1:0-3469 GCF_001458135.2 Marmota marmota marmota | reverse complement strand
TTTTTTTTTTTTTTTTTTTTTTTTTTTGGCACTAGGATTGGAACCAGGGCCCCATGCATGCTAGGCAAGTGCTCCACCATTAAGCTATAACCCTAGCCCCAGAGAAACTGACTTAGGTGTAGGCTTTTTCACCAAGAAAGTTGAAGATGTAAGTGGTAGAGACCATTGATTATCAAAGAAGAAATAGATTTGGGTGGAGTAGCACATGCCTGTAATCCCAGGGACTTGGGAGGCTGAGGCAGAACATTGCAAATCCAAAAGCCAGCCTCAGCAACTTAACAAGACCCTAAACAACTTAGCAAGACTCTGTATGAAAATAAGAAATAAAAAGGGCTGGGGATGTTGCTCAGTGGTTAAGTGCCCCCGAGTATAATTCCTGGTACCAAAGAGAAGAAGGATAAAGAGGAAGAGGAAGTGGGGTAGGAGAAGGAGAAAGAAAAGAAATAGAAAATATGAATGCAGTAATCTATTAAAATCCAAACCCCAATCAATACATCTGAATACCAAGGTGATAGATTTCCTTGCAGTTGATACACATGAAATCTTTTGGAGGTGTTAGGGTGGACTTAGGCCTGAGCCTAAGCAACTTTATTTTAAAAACTCCAGTTTGAAACCTGCAGTCTCACCAGGCACACCCACAGAGCCCTCCAGTATGGCCTCAAACAAGTTACTTCCCCTCACCCTGATAAACAGAGTGAAGCCTCTGGCAGGCTGTGCTCCCCTGATAAGAGGGAAAGGCGAGAAGATCAGGATAGAGACCACCAGACCAGATGTTTCTGACCCCAGGTTAAATGATGACATGGTAGCTGATCAAGATTGAAAATGGGGTCAAAAGCCCCCAAATTCAGTATAAATAATAGAACTGATAAATAGGGATTCAGCCAGCCGAAACAAGGATGCACTTGAGCTAGAGAGCCTGATGAAGACCTGGACTGACATCCCAACTCTTGTCATCGTTTCCTGATTCTCTGCGTGATCCTCACTGCTCTCAAACTCTACCTGGAGCTTGGTGAGAGTTGCAACTTCTCCCTATGACTCTCTGCTCAACCAGTCTTTGACTCCACACCAGAAAAAGCCTTCCTTGGTTCTAGACCTGGTCACCACGGTCTAAGTGAGTGTATATCTGGTAGACATAAAGCCTAAGGCTTGAGACTTTTGAACTTAGCATGCAGAGGGAATGTCTGTCATAAGCCTGTCATGATTGTGTTTTGCAGTGCTTAGAATTAATCTAGAATTGTTTGCTGTGAATTACTTAATCTAGAATTGTTTACTGTGAATGGATTATGTCTATCACAGTGCCTAGCATTAAGGATTGTCGTTTTCTTGATTAAGAACCTACAGAGTGAAATTATATTGAGTAATTTGAATGAATAAAGCATTGAAAGGGGCAGAAGCGCATGGACATTTCATTTCTCCTCTTGACTGCATATGTCACAATTTTGCCCCCTTTCGACAGGAGGTAACAATCACACTATGAGCCAAGTTTCTGGGAAGCTACCTACCACACAATTCATTTTTCAAAATAGAAAGAACTTCAGCCCATTATCCTGACCTTCAGAATAGGTGCAGAAAAAATTATCCAATCTGGATTTTCTGGCTTCCATTTTCTGTCTTCTAATCACAGATGGAGATTATTCCTTTAGTTCCCTCAGCTGTAGGATAGGTTCAGAGTTTAACATTTCTTTTTTGAAAGAAGAATGGATGAGGGAAAAAATTTTCTAACTGCTCAGCTACAGGGTGGGTAGAAACTGTCATTCTGCTTTCTGAAGGTGACAGTGTTAGTTGTTAACAACAGGGTGAGTTGTGTCTGGTTTTATTCAAGGTATACTTTCCTGGTCAGAGAGTCCAGAGACTGGGTTGGGCTGCGGGATGCAGGATCGGGCCCCTCACCACCCCCCATTCCCCTGCCTCCCAGCCCGTATTTTTCTTCCTCAGCAGAAATTCTGGCTCAGGCTCAGCTGAGCGGGTGGTGCTCAGTCAGCACCCTGCAGCCAGACAGGTGGGCAGCAGCTCTGTGGTCAGTGCACCTGAGCTCTGCTGAGCCTGCAGACTCCCGCAGCTCCTGACCACAGCATCCTCGCCCAACTTTCCCCTGTGGCTGTCGGGTTGAAGCTGAGGCAGATGGTTCTGGTCTTCAGTGACGGCAGCAGTGGCCACTCAGAGTTCAGGCTCTCACAGCTCCTGGATGAGGAGCTGCTCCTTCTGGAAGCTAAGACAGTCTTGGCGGCGACCTCTGCTGGGGGCCTGGTGGTGTGTCTGCTGCTCGGCCTGAATCCAGAGCACGTGAAACTGTCCTTAGAGGGACGCAGTGGCACCCTGTCCTGGCGCCCAGCAGGGTTTTCCTGAGCTTGAGGGCTGTTCCAAGGCGCCCGCTGACAGGCAGTATCAGGAGGTGCTGGCCAGGTTGTCTTGGGGGACTGCGCAGCCTGAGGTCTGCTGCTGTGCTGTGTTATACGGTGCGGTGGCCAAGGGCCAGTCTAGCAGAGGAATGGGGTTTCCATGGCTTCTGCCCCTCTGGTGTGGAGGCGTCTGTACCAGCTGCTCACTGTCCCTCCTTCCTGACCTGCGGGTGGGGGGATCGTCTGTGCTCCAGGGGAGAGGACACCCAGCTGGGGGGGGGCGGGGCAGCAGCCTCTGAGGACTTGTTTAGTCTTCTCAAGAAAGACTTGAGACAGGGAAAAGGTGTTGCTCTCCCATGGAAATTGTCAGGTGTGGCAGCCTGGTGGAAGTCCTGAACGTGGTTGGGAGCAAACCCTCAGTGTTCTGAATCTCACCCTGAATCCCTGTTAATCTCACATAGTAAAAGGTGCTAGGAGACAGCCAGGACAGACGGTGTGAGTGGCAGGGGCAGTTCTGGGTCCTTGCACTCTCCGCCAGTTTACATGCAGGTAGTGGGCTCAGGGTGAGCGCTCTGGTTCCCCCCTCCCCCCCTCTCTGGGGTACTAATGCAAAATGTCGATGAATTATGTCGTTTTCAAGGCTTTGACTCAGATTTGTACTTTGATAAATGAAAGTGACTATCAAGCTTGTTTGTACGGAAATAAGACTGTATATAAAAATGAGTCTGTGTTGTGTCTGGTGACATATATTTTATGTTTACCCAACGCAGTGCTAAACTTTGTGCTTGGCTTTTAATTATATATTTACACCTGACTTTAGATAAAAAGGAAAATTTAAAGGTTAAAAAAAAAAACCAAAATTCAAAGAAAGCAGCCCAAACATGGGATTTTCTGGCTTCCATACGGAGAGAAAACACTGTGTACACAGGGTACTTGTCCCTCCCAGGCTGCCCTGCTGAAGTCAGGGAGACGCTGGATTTTCAGTGACTGTTCCCTCCAGTGTTCCCAGAGGAAGTGCAGGAAGACACACAGGTCTGGATCCCAAAGCTGCCACCACCTGCAGAAGCTGCTCAGCGGGGAAACTTGCTCCCCAGTAGTCCCCCTTGTGTCTGGCCAGGCCCCTGAGGGAT
>NW_026008979.1:0-3471 GCF_001458135.2 Marmota marmota marmota | reverse complement strand
ATATATATATATATATATATATATGTAATTGCTTTGTTAAAAAATTATGTGTGTGTATGTGTGTATATGGAGAGAGAGAGAGAGAGAGAGGAAGGGAGGAAGGGAGGGAGGGAAAGAAATTATAAAATTCAATAATGAATGTGGGCAAGTCTATGATTTGAACATTACACATTGTTTATGTGTGTGGAAACATCACATGGTACTCTTTAACCATTTAATATTTATCAGTTAAAAATAAACTGTGAAAAAGGGGAAGCATTTAAATAGGCATGTCACCAAAAAAAAAGGTATAAGAATGGCTAATAAGCATATAAAAAGATGTTCAACATAATTAGTTGTTAAAGGAAATACAAACTATGAGATACCACTTCATATCTACTTCTAGAATGCTATAATAAAAAAAGACAGACAAGGGCTGGGGTTGTAGCTCAGTAGTAAAGCATTTGCCTAGCACATGTGAGGCACTGGGTTTGATCCTCAGCACCACATAAAAATAAATAAATGAATAAATAAAGGTATTGTGTCTATCTGCAACTAAAAATAATTTTTTAAAAAGATAGACAATAGCAAGTGTTGGGGATATAGAGAAACTCTCATACATTGCTGGTGGGAATGTTTGGAAAACAATTGAATTTACCTCATGACTCAGCCATTTTAGTCTTAGGGTATGTACACAAAATAAATGCCTACACAAAAACTTGTTTGTGTGTTTTGGGCAGCGTTATTCAAAAAAGCCATTAACAAACCAAATGTCTATCAACTGGTGAATGGAGCAACAAAATGTGCTAGGGCACATTGGCAAATGCCTATAATCCCAGTGAGGCTAAGGCAGGAGGATCCCAAGTTCAAGGCCAGCCTTAGCAATTTAGCGAGGCCCTTAGCAACTCAGTGAGACCCTATCCCTAAATAAAATATAAAAAAGAGCTGGGGATGTGGCTCAGTGGTTAAGCACCCCTGGGTTCAATCCCCAGTACCAAAAAAAGAAAGAAAGAAAATGTGCTATATCCAAAAAACCATATACAATCAGCAATAGAAGAGACTATCAATAAGCCCTGAAACATGGCTTTTCAGCATTATGCTAATTGAAAGCATAAAATACCACATACTATATAATTCTGTTCATATGAAATATCCAGGAAAAGCAAATTTATTGAGAGGGAAAGTAGATTAGTGGTTGTCTGGTGCTGTGGTTGGAAATGAGATTAGACTACAAATGAACACAAAGGATCTTTTTGGGATAATAGAAATGTTCTAAAATTGGATCATGGTAATCACTGCACAACTATGTATATTTACTGAAAATAATTATGCAATTATGAATTTTACAGTATGAAATTACACCTCAATAAAGCTGTGTTTTCAAAAAAAGTCAAATTCTATTTCCAAAGTCACTAAAGTACCCTTACGTGTTCTATTCTTTTGTTTCCTCCTTTCTTCAAGAAAAATTATACTGATTCTATACAGTGTCTTGACATTGTTCTCAATTGCTTTTAGCATTTCTGGTAACATCTGCATTTGTGCTATCCAGTGGTGATGTTCGTCAATATCCATTGCAGTTATCTCAGACAAAATGCCACCTTGAAGAGAGTAAAAAAGGTTTTTTTGTGCAAAAAAGATAAATAATTATAATTACATGCTCTTGTAATATTAGGTGGCTACTCTATAGTAGTACTTTGAGATATAGTTATTTTGAACTTGTTATTCTTAGCCTTTTCTCTGAAGAAATTATAAAAAACAAAACTTGGAACAGAGGATAAATAGGAAATATTGGATATAAAAATCTGAATCAGGTTATTAAGTGTCCATTTGGAGCTGGGTGTGGTGGTGCACATCTGGAATACCAGTTATTCATGAGGCTGAGTAGCCTCCTGATCACAAGTGCACAGCTGGGCAATTTAGCAAGAACTTGACTCAAAATAAAAATTTTAAAAAGGTCTGGGGATGTAGCTCAGAGGTAGAGCATCCCTGGGTTCAATCCCCAGTACCTATGGAAAAAGAAAAGTGTCTGTCTTAGCTTGTTTTCCTGACTCAGGGAAGTAAGTATCTAAAACATGAATGCATTAGTTCTTAACAGCCAAATGAAAGCCTCTTTTTTTTTTTTTTTTTGTATTCTTAGCTTATTCATTCTTTAATTCCATCAATGTCTGCTCTGTCATGTATTATTCAAGACTTCAAACTACTTACATTCTAGGGAAAGGAACAGATGAAAAATAAAAATGAAAATCAGTTATATAGAATGGCAGATACTAATCTTATAAACAAAAATTAAAAAAGAAAAAGGGTAATGTAGAATGCCAGTTGGTAGGAAATGGGGATGGTCAGAGAATACCTCATTTTAAAATGATAGTTAAGCAGGGAATGAGTCATGGCTATTTGGTGGAAAATGTTCAAGGTGAGGGAATAATTAAACACGAGGACACTGGGCAGGAGGATGCTGGTCTTTTTTAATAAAAGTAAGAAAGCTGGTTTTAGTGGGACATACCTTTAATCCCAGCTCTTAGCCTCTTGCGAATTCATAGACTAGCTTGGATAATTTAATGAGATCCTGCCTCAAAAATTAACTAAAAAGTGCTCGGTGGTGGAGCGCTTGCCTTGCGTGATCCCAAGGCCCTGGGGTTTAACCCCCAGTACTGCCTTTAAAAAAAAAAAAAACCTAAAGAATTTGGAATAGTTAGTAATAAGTGAATAAGCCTATATTTTTCTTGTGTTGTTCTTACTGGAACAGAGGACTACCATCCTCTGAGTAACATCCTAATCTTTTCTTCTTCAGTCTAATTAATTGCTCAAATTTTACATTTCTTTTCTCTTTTTCATTAACTGTCACTTATAGAAACTTACTCCATTCTTCCAACCAGGCCAGAATGTGGGTAAGGGTTTTTTCTCTAACTTCAATACCCTTCGAATAAGAAGCCACTTTCTCCAAAACTTCGGTTCTTCTTTTTCTCTTATATTCTATGAGAGACTTCCTCCTTTCAGTTAGTGAGGTAAGATCATCAGGAGTATAGCGGGTTATTATCCGTTGCACATTGTTCAGTATGTCAGTCAGCTGCATATTAATTTCCTGTAAGAATAAAAATGAGTAATACATTAATAAATTCTTAGTTTTTAAGATAAGCTTTGATCACTTTTTTTCCTAGCATGCCAGTAACAGTAAATAATAAAGCTGTCCAATTAAAGTCTTGCTAGTTTTATCTTTACTGTTGGTCTCAGATTTTCCCTTTTCAAAAAATTCTTTTTTCTTCATCATCCTAGCAATGTTATGATATAATGGAAAGAGCATTGGATTTGAAGCCCTATTATATCCTAACTTTAATTCCTTACAAGCAATATTTTTTTTTTTTTTTTTTTTGAGTACCTGGGAATGTAATCCCACTGAATCCACAATTCCCAGTGCCTTTTATTTTTTTATTTTTGAGATCAGGGTCTTGTTAAGTTGCTGAGAATGCCCTGGAACTTGCAGCCTCCTGAGCT
>NW_026008978.1:0-3471 GCF_001458135.2 Marmota marmota marmota | reverse complement strand
AAGGTGGAAGGCAGGATCAGGTAATATTTGGTGCCAGCCATGTTTCTCTGGAAATATAGGTTTTAGTACCAAGATTAGGACTAAACATATATGTTCCAGGAAACAAACCACAAATACTAATGAAACAGGACAGTTAAAGAACCACATCCCCATTAAAAAACAAAAAGTGAAAATTTAAGGAAAAAACGTTTACTCCCAATACAGGCAAACCCTACTATAATACAAGTCTCCTCAGTACCTTTTACATAACCTAAAGATACAAATAAATGATAAATCTATTTGGTAAATAAATGAGTAAATTTAACCCATTAAGTCCCATTATCCTATACAGAGAACACTTATAAAAACCTATAAAAATTTTATAGGACACCTATAAAATTGCTCAAGTCAAGCTTTTATAGGCATCCTGTATACAGGATATACTAGGTTAACACCAATAAGAGAAGCAGGAAGGTAGTAGGTATGTCTAACAGCATAGAGTTTAATAAATTAAGGCCCAAGTTATTCCTGTATCTTTTTTTTTTAATAACAATGATTCTTTTTTTCCCTGGTGGTACTGGGGACTGAACCCAGTACCTTAACACTAGTTTCATAAGAGATCTAACCCTGAGCTATATACATCACCAGCCTCTAACAAATCAGAGGGTGTTTTTGGTTTGGGCGGGATTGTTAATTTTTTATTCTGGGGAGTAAACTCAAGGGCACTTTACCACTAGACAACATCCCCATCCCTTTTTATTTTGAGACAGGGTCTTATTAAATTGCTAAGACTGTCCTCAAACTTTTGATCCTCCTGTCTCATCCTGAAGGGTCACTGGGATTACAGGCATATGTCACCACACCTAGTTAACGAATTTTTTTTTTTTTAATGGTTTTACACATCCTCACTTCTCAGGAAGAAAAAAGTCAGGCTTTATTTCATATTTAGGGAGAAAGGAAGGTTGATAGGTAACGAAAAACCAAACATTGTGTCCCCTCTATTTAGAAAAAGCTTTTTCAAAGAAGGGCCCAGGAAAACAACAATTTTTTTTTCCGGTGGTATTGGGAATTGAACCTAGGACCTGGAAGATGCTAGGCAAGCATACTACCACTAAATTACATCCCCAGCCCAAAATTATTTTTTATATAAAATCTAAGATAACATTCTTAAAAGTCAACAGAGTGCCAGAAACAGTGGTACACAGCTACTGGTGAGCTTGAGTCAAGAGGATCACGTCTGAGGGAAGCCTGGGCAAGTGAGCAAAACCCTGTCTCAATCTTCTTTTTTTTTCCTTAAAATTTTATTAATTTTTTTAGTTCTAGATGGACACAATACCTTTATTTATGTATTATGTGGTGCTAATGATCAAACCTAATGCCTCACACATGTTAGACAAGCACTCTGCCACTGAGCTACAGCCCCAGCCCCTCAAAATAATCTTGAAAGAAAAACAAGGCTGATGTAGCTCAGTAGTAGTGTGTCCCTGAGTTCAATCCCCAGAACCGAAAAACAAATTTTAAAAAATTTTAGAAAGTTTTAAAAGGAATATAAAAATATATTTTGGATTCTCGATTCAGGAAAAAAAAAATAATTTACTTCTCTACTTCCTAGAGAGTAGAGAATAATAATTTAGTTTCTCCTCCCTACCAATCATTAGTGACTTGGGAAATTCACCCAAACTATGTACACATCCACAATAAATGTAGCTGCCTGAAGTTGTGCAGTAAAGGACCAAGTTGCTATATCAATACCATGCAGGCTATGCAAGGGTTCAGGATGAAAATGGCCTCCAGGCTGCTGTAGAATGATATTTCTACCTTTTTTCCCAATATCCTGGGACTGAACCCAGGGATACTCTACCACTAGCTACATCCCAGACTTTCTTAATTTATTTTGAGACAGGGTCTCATTAAGTTGTGTGGTTAGCATCAAACTTGTATTCCTTCTGCTCAGCCTCCCGAGTTGCTGTGATTACACATGTGCACCACCATGCCCAGTTGTTTCTGCTATAATTACTACTTTTCAGACTATATCTTTGTTCATATCCCCCTTTGGGTCATGGACTCCATGAGGGCAGGGAGACATCTTACTCATCTTTGTATCCCTGCTGCCTCGCATACTAAAACACAAACTGCTGAGTGAGTGCCCCTAAAGCACTCAGATGATCCCTGATTATCATCCAATTGCCCAGAGAAAAGGACACTTAGGTCAAAGCAGCCTCCTACAGGGATGGCCTGATATGGCAAACTGATTCCCTAACAATACTTATGTTTCCCTTATTAATCACCTGATCTATCCTCTCAGGATAATTTGTACCTTTTTGTAGTTAATATTGAAGTACATGAAAAATATAATTCTTCTGAAATCTCTCTTTTTTCCCAAAAAACAAACATGTAACTCCTGGATATCAATAAGAACCATACGAAAAGAAAAGGTAGAAGAAAAAGACATTCATTTCAAAAATGTTACTCACTAAAAGTCAAGCAAAAAAAAAAAAAAACTGAATGAAAGAAAACCTGGGGCGGGGATACAGCTCAGTTGATAGAATGCTTGCCTTGAATGCATAAAGCCCTGGGTTCAATCCCCAGCATCATAAAAAAGATAAATGAATGAATGAATGAATGAATGAATGAGAGAAAGAAAGAAAAGAAAAGAAAACCTGTCAGAAACCAATAAAAATTCAAAGTACACCATCACTAAAAAATATGAAAAACATTCTCCCAGAATTTATCAATAGATGAAGGCACCTTCTTTACTTGCTGAAGTCCAAGTTCTATCTTCTCATAACCCACTAAGTTTATAATTGAAAGAAAACCTAAGTGTACAACTTTCTCTATGCACATAAAAACTAAAGTCAATTCAATAACTCACACCAGAAAACAGGTACTCACAAATATGACTCACTTACCTCATCTTTCAAACATTCTTTTAACTACTTATTTGGTTAATTTCATAGTCATCATTATTTCCACAGAACCCTCAAGCAGATTTCAAAAGCAGGCCTCTAATTCACTATAACACAAACAACAGGTCTTCTGTCAAGGATTACATCAAATGGCCACCGTTCCTATTTCAGGAACACCATGAACAGGAGGTCAAAGTTCTCCACAAATCACCTCTGCAGTGGATCCCACGGTGACTGTGCCAGGTGTTAAAAAGAGTACACGTACACTTACTTCTAGACAATCATCTCCTATAAGACAGACAACTGTCACCAAGTCTAAATGAAACAACCTCAAAAATGCAGCCCAAGAACTCAGTGTCATTATAGCTTTCTAAGCTGAACAGGTGTTGCAAAAAAACTCAAAATAGGTCAAAATCCTCTCTCCCTGGTACTTTAGAAACATTCAATTCTCTAACACTCCCCCCCCCCAATTGTTAGATTCTTTTTAGCGTTGTCTCTCACCAAGTTTTTTTTTCTCAATTTTAACAAGGTTTAAAGAAGCTGTTAAAAAAAAAAAAAAAAAAGTGGGGGAGGGGCTAAAGAAGCA
>NW_026008977.1:0-3471 GCF_001458135.2 Marmota marmota marmota | reverse complement strand
TTTTTTTTTTTTTTTTTTTTTTTTTTTTTTTTTTTTTTTTGGTATCAGGGATTAAACCCAGGGGTGCTTATCCACTGAGCCACATTCCCAGCCCTTTTTGTATTTTATTTAGAGACAGGGTCTCACTGAGTTGCTTAGGGCCTCGCTAAGTTGCTGAGGCTAGCTTTGAACTTGTGATCCTCCTGCCTCAGCTTCCCCAGCTGCTGGGATTACAGGCATGCACTATCTCACCAGGCTACCAAAGATGGTCTTTAATATTAAACCAAGATTCACATAAGATGGACACAATACAAACACAATTGATTAGGCTTATCTTTCTCATATACTTTTTTCTTTCTTTTTCATACATTTTAAAGAAAACATGGGGAAAAAAAAAAAGGTTTAGAGTTGATAACTGTAACTATGACCTGGAAAGAAGATAATTTTAATGTGTACCTTTACCCTATGAAAAGGAAAACTAGTGATCCTCAGAGGAATTGTTCTAGATGACTGTTAAAGTCCTTTCCAGTATAAATATCATAGGATTAACATTAAAAAAAGGAAAATTATTTTTTTCATGAAAATAATATTTTTTAAATTATTTATTCTAATTCATTATATATGACAGCAGAATGCATTACAAAAAAAAGGCAAATTATTTAGAAAAATAACAACTTTATTATATATAATAAAATAATATACATGGTACATACAGATGTTCAGTAATGAACAAGTCATCCCTATCAGTTGACTTTATACTTGAGTTAACATAAGTGGAATGATATAAACCACTACCTTTTTAGTTCCTTATCACTGTCTGTGATTCCACTACTGAACTGCAGTCTTACAGGTCACTATGATCATCTACTACAAACATAGAAAAGCTGCTTCTCGTTTCTCATCTTCCTTTGTCTCTCCACAACATTCTACACATCTAACTCCTTCCTTTTTGAAAATTTTTCTTCATTGGGTTTATACAATTCCAAAACGTGTCTTCTGGAATACTAATCCCTATAAGGTATTCCAGGGAGAAAAGACTTCGGCAATCAGATATATCTGTGAAACGTGACTTCATTTATTTCACTTCTGGAGATTTTTCCTGTATGTTTAACAAACTAAAAACTCAGAAAATAGTGAATTCATCCGTTTAGTCTTTAACACAACTGCAGTATTTAGCCACAGAACCATTTTCTTTCCCTGTTATCACCTCATAGCTATACCATTTGGTAAAACCTACTTTGGGAAGACTGTTCCTGATTTAATTCTTGGATCCTCTTTTTTTTCCCTCTTATAAATTAAACATGTGCTTTTCCAAAATTCCCTCACCAATCTCTCTTGTGCCCTGTCCCCTATCTCTGAGGGATCTTACCCACTCCCAAGGCTTCAAATGCCACCTACATAGAATAGTCATGCACTGTGTAGTAACAATGGGCCCATATACCATGGTGGCCCCATAAGATTATAATGGAGCTGAAAAATTCCTATGACCTAGTGATGTTGGAGCCATCATCACATCATAGAATTAGATCACAGCAAAAGCATTAGTCACATGTTTGCGGTGACACTTGTATAAACAAACCTACTGCACTACAAGTCACGCATAAGCATAGCACAATTATGTACACTACATAACCATAGCACAATTATGTACACTACATAACTCAATAATGATCTTAAATGACTATGCTACTGGTTTATAGTTTATGTATTTACTATACTATACCTTTGATCATTATTTTAGAGTGTGTTCCTACTTTTAAAAATGTTGACTATAAACACTGCGCTGTGTTACCCCAACAGCGCCCTCCTACACCCTGTGCTCACCATCTCTGAACTGCATCATTTTCTTCTGTGCTTGACTTATCTCATACTGCTTTGTTTATCATGGTCTTAGGAGCAATGGGCTTTACCATACAGTATGTATACATCCTAAAGCCGTAACACATATACACACACACACACACACACACACACATCATATAGAGCTAGGTGTGTGACAGATTTTTAAGAACATTCTACAGTGTTCATGTATGACAAAGTTGCCTAATATCACACTTCTCAGAACATGCTCCCATTGTTTAGCAATATGACTATAATCCCAACTTAATTCTCCATGGAGTACCATTTTAATTTCTCCAATTGCCAGGTAATCATTTCTAAATAGGTATCCTGGTGTCCCCTCAAAATTGATATATTTAAAATTGAACTCACTTTTCATAAACAACAGGTATCTTTCTGCTGAATTCTCCTGTCTTCCCAGTCACACAGGCTTAAAAGATTAGAGGCATCATTTACTTTCATCCCTCTTTCTCACATGTCCTTTACCCAGTCTTTAGCTCTCAGATTCTGCATGTTGTCAATTTCTCAGCCTAATCCACCTTGTACATTCTCAAACACTCTAAAAAAAATGCAGTCCTAATATTTTGTCAGTATATTCTAAACAGCTAACATTTATTGATTGCCTATGCACAGTATTTTGTATAAAGTACACAGTTAAGCATCATACAACCAACAGTGTGAGACAGGAGTTATTATCTCTATAGGTGATGGGAAACCAGGACAATGAGGTAAAGTAACTCTTAAGATTAGCCAGTTCATAATTCAAACTCTTCAGTCCAACTACTATTATTTCCCCACCAAATCAGTACATTTATTAAAAATTCCCTCCTAACAAGAATCACCAGAATATCTTCCTGATTGCTCATGGTTAGTTCTAAGGCCACCATTCAAACTTAAGTCTCAATCAAGCCTACACTACTTATTCCTTACTGAGAATTTCCATCTAATCACTGGCATATTCAATCTCTGTTCAACATGCTTGCCTGGGACAATTCTAATTTATGCTTATTATGTCACTATTATTATGAACAATGTCTCCTTTTACTCCCCAAAGTACCTCAATGTAGACGATAAATTGTAAGATCATGCTACGTATATGACATTAATTATTTTATGTAGCAAGATATAGTTTTATAAATCTTAACTCACCAGTTAAGTCACAGTCTCTGAGAGCAGAAAAAGTAACCTTAAAACTTTCTTATTTCACGTTTAGCACCAAGCCTGATGTCTTACCTATGTGGCTACAGAACAATTTTAAAGATAAATTACTTTTGTGTTTGTTTCAATTAAATCTTGCTTTTAGGTTTAAAAAAAAAAGTGTATTTTAAATTAATTCATACAGAATGACTCTAGAAAAAGTAGATATTTAGTGTACTGGAAGGATGCATGAATAATGTACCGGAGTATGCTGGACCATAGTCAACGTTCTAAACTATTTCAGTAATATACATGTAACAGGATACTAGATACAACCAGGAAATAGATCTACCAAAAATGACCAAAAAACAAAAAAACAAAATGCTTTCTACTATTTTTATGTAGTTAGGTGATAACAGGATATTTTTCTACATACAACTACCATGGAATATAGGCTCTAACACAGACCACAGTGATGACAACACACACACACACAAAAAAAAAAAAAAAAAAAAA
>NW_026008976.1:0-3472 GCF_001458135.2 Marmota marmota marmota | reverse complement strand
TCTTCTGCAAGGGAAATCAGGAGTAAAAGATGGCCAATAATTGCAAAACACTGCTGCACACATGAAGAAAAATAGCTGATATACAAAGAGCAGAAAAGCAACTCTTGAGAATATGGTGCAGTTAGCTATGTGTGTGTGTGTGTGTGTGTATATATATATATATATATATATATATATATATGAAAAATAGAATTTCACCATTAAACACCTAGGCCTTATTTTAATACGTGAATAAGGACCCTGTGTACTATTGCATTATACTACTTGACAACACTTCATAATTTGAGAGTAATCTGGGATTTCTCATTTAAAAACTGAAAATTCATTGAAAGTTATAAATATTTTCAAGATTGCTGATGCAGGGGTTATGTTTAGCTTCTGATCATTATTTGTGCATGTGATAACCACAAATAATTAATGGCAGCAAATTATTTATTTCTAAGCAATCCCAACTATTAGTGCAGTCAAGAAATGATCTTCTTTCAATTTCTTTGTTCACCTTTTGCTTATAAGTTTATTGTGATATTATAAGTATAAAATTCAATGTAATGTTGACTCTACTGTTAGGTTTATGCAGACATTATGAAGTGGAGACTAAAGATTACAATTCTCTCCACAAATAATCATAAGTTGTTTTTCCAATCTGTTGTGGATTTAATACAATTTGTATAACTCTATAAGAGTTAAGTACATAAGAAATCTGAAATCATGTATGTGAGTAAAATATATGAAGCTGAGCACAGTGGCATACTCTTGTAATCTCATCTGCTTTGGAGGCTGAGGTAGGAGGATCACCACCAGTTCGAGGTCAGCCTGGGCAATAGAGTGAGAACCTGTCTCAAAATAAAATTAACAAGAGCTGGGTAGGTGTGGTAGCACATACTTGTAATCCCAGTGACTCATCCCAGGCTGAGGCAGGTGGATCATAAATTGAAAGCTGGCCTCAGCAACTTGGTGAGACCCTGTCTCAAAAGAAAATATATTTTTTAAAAAAATTATCTAGGAATGTGGCTGAGTATTTGAGTCTCCCTGGGTTCAATCCCTGGTCCCCAAAAATAAAAACTTAAAAAGGCTCAGGATGTAGCTCAGTGCTGAAGTACTTGTCTAGCATGTACAAGGCCCTGGGTCCAATCTCTAGCACTGCAAGGAGAAAAGAGAGAGAGAGAGAGAGAGAGAGAGAGAGAGAGAGAGAGAGAGAAAAGACAATGCCTGAAAATTGGTAAAGCAATTGTAGCTGCTTAGAAGCATATACCATGTTTCTGGAAATCTAAAAGACAATCAATTGCAAACCTCATTAAAATAATTAGGAAAGAAAAATATTGCAAATCAAATTAAGATATATCGATTTAATGGAAGCCCTCTATGACACATGATTTAGTTACACCAGCCTCTTTTTGTGTTGAGTTTTCTATAAACATTTGGAAATGACTTCCATTTTCAAGTGATTTAGAAATTTCTCCTGCCCAAAGTAACATTGCTTAGAGTACCTTAGGCAATTTCAAAAGGATGTACCAAAAGCTAAAGCAGCAATGTCTATTTGTAATAGTAATCTAATATTTTATGAAGTGTGGTTGTATTTCTTTGTATAAAACTGTGAAATCATGTTGGCTCCTCCAATGATAAATATTTGATTTAATAGCATTCAATTTGTGTCTTATTGCTGTGTTTTCAAGCCCAAATTCTGTATTTCAAACCAAATCTTATTGTAGTTACTGATAATGCTGCAAAGCAATGGAATTCAACATGTTTAGCAACATAACTCAACTGAAATGATATTAAAATCTATGACAGTGTAAATAAGTAGGTAATAGCAAAAGCTATGTAACTGTTAGTTGGGTGGTGGTGATCGTAAGATAGGGACATAACATGATTTTAAAGTTAAAATGTGAAAAATTTGCCTCTTAAAAATTACTGAAACACAGTTATATAACTTCAAGGTGAAACTTTAAAAATAATGATATCCAATTCCTTTATTTTTCACAATGAGACCATGAGGTCCAATCAATTAAGAAAAGCTATCTCAAATAGTGGTAGAAACTGGATAAGAATACTACTTTTAGGAAAATGTATGCTACTCTATTCATTCCTATTTTGGTGATCTGCCCTTTTCAAATGATTGATTACTTTATGATTTTCTCATTTTCTTGTGCTCAAAACTGCTGTTTGATTGAAGACTGATTTAACTCATCATTCTATCAACCACTGATCATTGAACTCACTATATGTGTTGTGAATAGAAAGTTTTTTCTATTTTCTATTAAGTGAAACTGCTTGACAATACAAGATGTTTTTTTTTTTTTACTCCATTAAGTAATTTTGATATCTAATTTAATTTCTGGTAAAGGATAAATTTATTTTCCTTGGTTAATCTTAAAGTAATACTTTTCATGCTAACAAATTAAGTGTCTTCCTTTTATTTTCTATATCACCTCTATATTTATTCATTCATTTTTCAAGAATTTTCATAATTCAGCCTCATCTAGATTATTCAATTTTATTTAAAGCAACTTGAAAGCATATTATTCTGACTTTTACTTTGGTCACCATAACTACTAAAAATAAATGATTATATAATTATTGTTCAATCTCAGCATTTTAATTATTGTCCATAAAATTTTCTGAAAGTTAAGTAATTTATTAAATTAATTGACTTTGACTGATAATACATAATGTACACTATGTCTGAGCTTTGGGCATTACCTTTCAATGCACTTTGAAGAAACAAAACAGGAGAGTCTAAGGTCAACATGGTATTGGTTATGAACTCTCATATCAGTTTTTACTTCTTCATCTGGCTTTAATGGTCCTGTTTTAAGTTGATGTTTCATGTAATACAATAGACATTGTCAGACATCAGGTGTATGTGAAGGCTTTCTCAAGCAGAATATCACCCTTTCCATTTTTTTTCTCATGATAATATATCTCTGTCAGCAATGAAGTTTCTTCCTAAACCAGGCAACTAAATTTAAAAACCATTAAGTCAAGCATCACTGAATATATTAAAATTAAAATTGTTACTATATAACAGATGGTTGATACTGACTTCTGGTTATTATGTCCTTCACACACCTACTATGCAAAAAAAGTGCTCAAAATATTGAAGGACTAACTAAATACAAAAATAAAATATTCATGTAAAAGTAGACTTACAAGTACCTAAATATGTTTGTCATCATTCAGAAAATATTATGGATCCATAGAAGTATGTTTAGCTGTGAATTAAAGAACTAGAGAATAGTTATGGATTACTTGAGTTGGTTTGTGATAGACAGTAATTTCCTTTCACCTTTTCTCACTCAATAGGATGAAGTCCTAAGGATGTTCTATAATCTGCAAACCATGATCACTTTGCCATGAAGATTAATTAACAAGACTATGATATAATGTATTTATCACATATATATATATATATATATATATATATATATATTTCAAATAAAATAATGCCATATATATATATATATATATATAT
>NW_026008975.1:0-3472 GCF_001458135.2 Marmota marmota marmota | reverse complement strand
ACTTACCAAAGTAGAATTGTTCCCTGGAAAACAGCACATCTGCTGCTTCTGGAGGTGAAACTTTTGCCAGTCCTCTCAAGAGCACTTACTTCTCCAACCCAGAGGGAGGGATCTAGGGTAGAATCTGAATAGAGTCCAAAAGAGGGATACAAAATTGCCAATTGCACTTTGAGAAAAAGTTTGTAATTATTTTATGTTCAAGTTTTCTTCTTGAGGCCAATCTCTTTCTTGGATCTTCTGAAGGGTTTTGCAAATGGACTCAGAGAAGTCTCCCAGGTCCAAGAAGTCAGCCCAAATGAATTCTCTTTCAAGTGGATGTACTCTTCACTTTCCCCACCATCTGCAGGAGCTTCTAAACCCAAGTGATGTAAGCTGGATCATCTCTTAAATGCTGGAGACCTGGCAGGCTTGCAGGGTCTGATAGGAGTCCCATTGCCAGGCCTCCGTCTGAGTGATCATTTAACCAGGTGTAGGGATTGAGGTCAGCCCAGCCTAGAATAAAAGTAAGGAGAAGGCAAAAGGCACAAAAACTGGTTGTTCTGAGCCCTCAGACTGCAGTATGGCCAGCTGATTTCAGGCAGAGTTTGTCTAGAAAATTCTCTTGCAAGTAGATTCAACTACACAAGTACTTTTTGAAAATGAAACATGTATTAATTTTTTTATCCTAAAAATGTTTACTTAGCTCTTCATGTAGCACTCAGAACTGTTAGGTGATGACTGATGGAATGTTTCTGAATTACTAACTCCTTAGAGCATGAGATAGGTATGCCTGAAGGTCAATACAAACTCTGAAATTATTCAGAAAGGAAGCAGACATTCATTTTCTAATTGTAGGAGGAAAACAATGGCTCAGCAAATATCTTCTGATAGCCAGTTGGTCTAATAAACAAACCCCAGATTCTTTTTTTTTTTTTTTCAGTACTGGGGATGGAATCCAGTGGCACTTTATCACTGAGCTGCATCCCCAGTCTTTTTATTTTAAAATTAGAAACAAGTTCTCATTAAATTGCTGAGGCTGCACTCAAATTTGCAATTCTCTTGTCTCAGAGTCCCGATTTACTGGGTTTACAAGCATGCACTGCCGTAGTCAGTCAATGAACCCCAGAGTCTTATAAAATAGAACTATATCCTTCCATGACATTTCTTTTTTGAAATTCTTTCTCAGCAGGGACAGGAGAGCATTGTCCTTTTCCCTTTCCCTCCTCCAATTGTTCCCCCTGTGAGAATGGTGGTGTGAGTGAGGGGAACTATCAAGGTTAGAAAATGATACACTCAGGTGAGACATTTGCTATTCTAATGGTACCTAGTATGGTAACTGTCTCTTATGTAGAGGGACCAGGTGGGGTTCACTCAGACATCTCAGTTGAGATCTTGGGGACAGAAACAATATAGATTTGTGGGATGTCTACTCCCTCCTTCCTTTGTGTCTGCAGTTGTTGGGCAACCTAATCCTCTTTCTCTTCCCTTCATCTTACTCAGGAAGACCCAGGTGAAGCATTCACTGTTGGCCTAAGGTAAAAGCATATCCCATTGAAAAGGGCTCTTGGCTGTTGTTTTCTGACCCCAGGAGGAATCAAGGGTGGAAAAGCCAGTTTCATAGTCTCTCATTGGCAGAAGAATTTCATAACTTGATGTTAGCATTGTCATTCTCTGGCCAAAGGCCCAGAAAAATGTCCTCTTCTTTGGGACCTTTCTCCTGACCACGAATGCCTTGGAAAGCTTTTCTTCCTGGAGGTCAGTAGGACCTCTGAAATTGCTCAAAGATGAAGTGACATTTTATGGCTGTAGGAGGGAAGAAATGGCTGAGGAGATATACCATGTTCTGGTTTCACTAAGAAATCTGGTTGTTCTAGAAAACCTGCCTTGTTATAAGGAGGATATGAGATGCATCCAGAAATTAAAGGACTGCCTAGGACCATATAGCCAGTCATGACCACTGCAGAAACTTAACCTTCTACCTCCTCATGTATGCTGGTAAGTCAGTCAGCCCAGCACAGATCCAAGATCTGAGTATAGTGGTGAATCATGACATGGTATTGGTACTGAAAACTCAGTTCTTTTCCCTAATGATCCAATAACAAGAACAAGGTTTTGAGAAAAAAGAAAATAAAGTTTTATTGTTTTGCTAGCAAAGGAGAATATAGAGCAGATTCCTGTTTCAGAGGTTGTGATTCTAAGCACCAGGGAAATGGGCTTTTAAAAAGGAGATACAAAAACTACACTCCAGCTGTGCCCTCTCAGGGGTCATAATTAATTTGTAGCCTTGAGAGAAAGTAGAAATAGTCATTTCTTAGATCTGCAGGTGCCAGCAACAAAGTCTAGATCTCTTCATTCCTTTGGTCTGTGAGCTGATGGACAAATAATTTAGCCTAGGTGAGGAAGAAGGTTAATCTTGCTTCCCCAGTGATTAGGGAGGGGGAGAAGAGAAAGGAAATAAAACAAGCTGCAGCAGCAGATCAGCAAGTGTTACAGTCAAAGCATGAAGGGGACTCCTGTTAGTTAGTGTGATGGGGATTTCTTTTCTTTTCCCTCCCTCCCTCCCTCCATTGCTTCCTTCCTTCCTTTCTCTCTTTCTTTCTTTTCCCTCAGTACTGGGGATTGAATGCGGGAGTGCTTTACCACTGAGCTATATTCTAAGCCCTTTTAATTAATTAATTTTATTTTGAGACATGATCTCATTAGGTTGGCCTTGAACTTTCAATCCTCCTGTCTCATCTGGAGAGGTTAGAGTTATAGGTTGTGCCATTACTGTCCCTGGCTGTGATGGAAATTTTCTGAACCTGCAGCATAGTGTGGATCACAGATGTGGGAAAAACCACTAAAGTGCTGGAGAGAGTAATTGGCAGCCTGCCCCATACTAAGAACAGGGCTGGGGACTCCCAAGAGTGGCTAGCAGGATCCTAGACAGTGCAGCTCTGTCATGGAAGTCTTACCAGGCTGCAGTGTTGGAGAGGAGGGTGAAGAGATACATCCATGAGAAGGGTTCTTGCATCTGTGGGAATATTCTGTGTGAAGGCAGGTACTCTGCAGGAACACAGGGCAGCTCAGAGACTGGGATGAGCCCTGTGATGGAACATGGAGACCAGGGACACTCAGAAGATAACAAGACCACCTGTGGTCCTCAGGCTATGCTCAGAATTTCATACTTTATCCAGCCACTCTGCCTTGCCCTGGTAATCAGAGCATTGTTTCAGCCTTGGGGTGAACTGGTGATATAGGTGAGCAACTAACTCACTTTCCCTCATGCCCAGGGATATCAGGCCTGCTTCTCCAAATGAGTACATCACCCAGGACAGTGGCAATTGATTCTGTGGAGACAAAAATGGTGAGCCAGGATCTGTGAGCCTCTTCTGAACTCACAGAAATCTAGATCAGAAGGAGATAGCAATTAGAGCCCAGATGTCCTGGGGGGAACTAGTACATTGACCCAGGGTAGAGGACAGCACTGAGTGTGGGGCAAAGGAGCTGTGTT
>NW_026008974.1:34484-45166 GCF_001458135.2 Marmota marmota marmota | reverse complement strand
TTAGTACACCTTGTGGTATGGACCAGAGAATCCATCCCAGTATTTACCAATGATACTCATGTAATGTGTGGTTTTACAGATACTCAGTTTACACCCATACCTGTGACTGGATTTAGTTATACTGGTTAGAGTGGACACTATGTATATAGTGGTCCCATGATAAGCATACTGGCTATTCAGGGGTATCTTTTGAAGAAAAGACAGAATATGGTGGGTGTAGACAAGCCAATCTTACTGGACCCTGGGACTCTAAGGAATATGTCCAAACAGTTATTAAAATGGGACTTTCTCTAACAAGCCAGTCATTGCCACAGAACGCCTGCCAATACCTTACTGTCCTAATCATTCTGCAATAAAATTTGGCACATTTCCTAAATGGATAGACTGTGCAGATGTCTTGCCAGTACAACAAAAAGGTTCTAGAAATAGTGGATAGATTTTAGACTGGTCTCCAAGAATTGACAAAAGACAATCACATAAGGATGCCATGATCCCTGGAGGTTTTGTTGGTATTATCCTAACCTTCAGTGAAAGCAGTATCCAAAAAGATGTTTGGTGCTTAATTGCAGCCTCAGATTTCCTATATTACATTGACAGCCCTATGCCTGACTTTGTAGGCAAGGGGTGTAAAGAGGGTTCCTGGTATGGCCTACAGGCCTGTGTTCAATCTCCTTATGCTTTAATTACTGGAAATGTGAGAGTTAAGAGAAAGGATGATAAATATCTTGTAGCCTGTAAAAAGTGCAATTTACCTAATTGCATCTCTAGATATAGCAAGGGAAAGGAGCAGTAATCCTTCACCAGTCTTCCTTTGTCTTACTTCCAGCCAAAATTTCAGATCCATGGTATGCTGATGCTGGTGTTCAGGTTTTACAACAGACGCATGCTCAGGTGATCAGACTCCAGCAAGCTTTTGGACTCATAATTCTTGGTTATAAATTTAAAATTTTACTTAATCTCATTCATCACTCTACAGTTACAGCTTTAGTGGCTAGACCTCAAAACATTTAACATGCAAATTTTCTTAATAATTTGGCACAAAATACTTCCAAGGTCTTCAATAATCACAAATATTGATGAAAGAATTGAAGCGAACTTGAATGTCTTAGAAACTTCTGTCATAAATATTGGTAATGGGCTTTCTGCTCTCTCGTTTAAGGAAAGGTTTAAATGTCATCTGACTATGAAGGTCTCTGTTACTGTAGCCAAATATAAGGCTTCCCAATGGGATTTGGAGAAGGTTACATCATCTAATGGGTATTTGGCATAGCCATAATAATAGACTGGATCTTATGGAGTTACATCACAGCATCCAGGATATTCAAAAAAGCAAAATCGATCTTTTGGATCGTACTTCTCTAACTGGAAATACTTCAAGAATGGAGTGGCTTTAACCTTGGAAACACACTGAAACACTCTGCATGGTATATTATTGGAATGAGATGTTTGCTACTAGTTCTTTTTTTGTATTGTGATAATAGGTTATCACACCCTCAGAACATGAATCCTGGAACTTAAAATAACAGCTCGTCATTTTCTTTTGCAAAGTAAAAAGGGGGAATATGCAGGGTTCCACCCGTGAATTACTTGAGGATCTTCTCTGAGTATGGAGCCATGGATATTTAGGTCTAACTGTGTGAACTATCCGCAGCTCTCCAGAGTGCACTAGATTGTGCAAGGCACATGACCCTATCTCTGCTCTACCAGGAAGACCCCTCTTCTAGCTCTGAAGCTGGGCATAACCCAGTGGGAACTACAAAGCCCACTTTCTACCTTATTTGGCAAAGAACATTCCATGGAAAACCTTTGATATTCCCTGATATAAATAAAGAAAACATGGGCTCCATTTTGCTCTTTTGAGTGTGGAAGCTTCATCCCTAAGATCGGCTAGCCCATCCCACCCCTGCATTTAAAATTACTTTCTGTATCCTGTGGGGTATTTTTGTCCCCTGCTTTACCTTTCTTATCTTTTATTTTTATTTTTTTATATTTATTTTTATTCTCATCCCGTCTTTATTTTGGAATTTAAAGTGAATCTGATGTAGACAGCAGAACAATTTTGTTTGATTCTAGGTCTTTTACCCAAGGGTGCCTTAACACTGGGCTACATCCCCAGCCACTTTTTAATATTATTATGTTTTATTTTCAGACAGTGTTATGCTAAGTTGCTGATGTCAGCATCAAACTTGTGATTCCCTAGCCCCAGTCTCACAAGTAGCTTAGTGACAGCATTGTGCCACTGTGCCCAGATGATGATGACTTAGACAGGCTCTCCATAAGTCACTGAGTTTGCCCTCAAACTTGCAGTCCTCTTACCTCAGCCTCCTGAATTTCTGGAGTCACAAGTGTGTGCTGCATGCCCAACTTGATCAATATGTTTTCTAAAATTGGAATAAATTGGATCTATATGTAGTAATAGTAATGAAAAAAGTAATATTAATGAACCAAATGCTTCTTCTATGTTGCCACTTGTTTTCTACCTATATGTTTTGGGTTTATCAATTTTCCCATTATTGCCTAATAATGATTAATTTTTCTTGTGTACCATTTTTTTTTATTCTCTCCTTTTGGCACATGTTTTAGTTTTTCCTTAGTGATTGTGCTGGGAGCTCTAACATCTTAAATTTATGACAATCAGTTTTTATTCTTACCAAATTAGTTTCAATAGTATAGAAAACTTTTGCTAATTTTACAGATTTGTTCCTCAGTCCTGGTTTTTATCTTTGTCATAGACTATAACTTCATGCATTGTGTGTCTTCTTTGGCTTGGATTTCATTTGTCCCCAAACAAGCTTAGCATTTGGACACTTGGTCCTCATTATGGTAGCACTGAGGCAGGGGAACCTTACAAATATGCTATCTACAGGATGTTAATTCAGTAATTGGGGACAACACCCTTAGGAAGAATGGATGCTAGTCCCTTGGAATGAGTTTTTGAGAAAACAAGTTGTTATGAAAAATCAAGACTGCCCCTCTCTGCTCTGTGGCTTGTATTGGTCCATATGATTTTTCCTCTTCCACTTGTCCCCACTTTGATGACAGCCACCATGCTGGAATAGAGCAAAGTGGGTACATCCCAGAAGCCAAGTGGATGGGTACTCCCCAGAAGCCAACTGTGGAATGCATTGCAATTCTTGTTACACATATAGAGTTCAATTTTTTACACTTATATTTTTAAAACAAATAGAAAAGTGTTAGAAACTAAATACTCCATGATACTGGCTACATTTAGTTACCATATTGAGCTACTGAGATACATCTACCATTATTTCTCATTATTTTATGAAGGCTCAAGTTTCTGTTTTTTATCATTTCCTTTAACCTTGATGGCTCTATTTGCATTTCTGGAAGAGTTGTTTACTCACCACAAACATTTAATTGTACAAATCTCACTTTATCTTTTGAAGAACTGTTTAGCAAGGTATAAAATTATTGATGGTTAAACAACAAGTTTCATCATGTCCTCCCACTGCCTTCCAGCTTCTTGGATTCTCTAGGGAAACCCACTAATGTTGTCTTGTACCTGAACAACGGTTTCTCTCTGACCACTCACGAGATTGCCTCTTGGTATTTGTTTTACAGCAATTTGACTGTCAGAGTGCCTCTTATCCATGATTTCCCTTTCTGTAAGCTATCGAAAATTCAGAATGAGCAACTCATGAGGTTTAAATTGCAAACTGTTCTGAGGAGCTTGACGCAATCCCACGCCACCTCACACCAGCCCTCTAGGGCATGAGCCTCTGCCTTCTCCAGCAGTTTCCCAGTTGATATACAGTTTTTGAAATACCTTCCTGTTAGTGGTGAGTTGCCATCTTTGTTGAGAGACTGACTGTAGTGATAGTGTTCCACTTGTGTAGAAGAGAACATCTCTCCAATTAAATAAGCACCACATTCTGTTTGTGCCCATGTTGCATTGTTAGCACCTTGGAGCTTAAGAATAGAAGACACACCTTGACCCTTCCTAATGGCAAACATGATTTCCCATGAGACTCTAACCCAAGAAGTTGCGATGTGTTTAATAAGTTTAGGATGAACCTCTTTCACGAATAACCTCAAGAGAAAGTACCAGTGACTAGGAAGTCTATTCTACTTCATTGTAATGCCAAAATGTCCACCAGGAAGGAAGTGGAACCTCGTTTCCATAGTATATGGTTGTATGCCAAAGTGTCCTTAAGAATGGCTCATGTGTTACCAAGGCAGTCTGGTGCTTGCCTAACTCCCAGGGTTGAACCTGATTTCATCTGACAATGCAAGGTAAACGCCCCCCCCCCAATGCCACCATGATCTGAGCGATGAGGTATCAGTCCCTGGGCATAATGAGGAGCCAGTGGAGGCTCTTGTTCTCTCCAAAAGGAAAATGCTATAGTCATCATCAATGGAAGAATTTAAGCCTCATTCTCATACCATGTAATGCATGCAGAAGCACATATTTCTCGTGATCCTGGGCTAACATTTCACAACCTCCACTGATTACTAGGCTGTGAAACTTTGAAAGATTCTTAGAAGGAATTTTATTGGTCAATTCTGCTCATTATTTATTTATTTATTTACTTTTGACACCAGGGATTGAACCCAGGGCTGCTTAACCACTGAATCACATCCCCAGCCCCTCCCTTTTAAAATATATATACTTTATTTAGAGACAGGGTCACACTGGTTTGCTTAGTCCTGACTAAATTTCTGAGGCTGACTTTGAACTCATGATCATCCTGCCTCAGCCTCCCAAGTTGCTGGGATCATGGGCATGCAACACTCTGCCTGGCTCAGTTAATTTTCCTTAATGATGAAAATAATGATTGTTTTTGATTATAAGGGTTGAAGTCAAGAAATCAGAGAGAAGTTGTTTTTGTTTTGTTTTCCCTCCCACCAGTTTAAGCAAGAGCCACTAATGGTCTGTACCATTGCTGAATGAGAAGAGAGTTACAGAGAAAGTTCCATGTGAAGTTGATTGCAAGTAATAGAATGGATAGCTGGCCAAAGACAAGGAGTCAAAGGCCACTTCAAAGTTCTTGGTGACAAAATTTTAGAACTCAGATAAAAAACATGTTTGTGGGAGGAGAAAAATGAAGACTGAATCCAGCGGTGGAGATGTCTTGCAGTTGTCATTCAGCATAGGTGGGAGACTTGTTCCAGGCCAGCGGTCCCCAAGAGATTGCAAAGTGCATCAATTTATGTATACAGTTTGCAGACAGCTTGCTCACCTCCTCTGATAATCTCTGGATTACTAATAAAATTTGCTTCAGGGCCTGGGCTGGGACTCAGTGGCAAGTGTGCTTGCCTAGCACTTGTGAGGGACTGGGTTTGATCCTCAGCAACACAAGAAAATAAATAGAAAAAAGGTATTGTGTCCATCTACAACTAGAAATATTTTTTAAAAGAACTGATACAAAGTAACCGCTATGTAAGTAGACATTATACCATTGTCATTACTTGGGAGGAAGTCTGTATATTTACTTGGTACACGTGCAAATCATGTTCAAATCCTTCCCATCCACCAGGGTTTGAGACCTTGGGTGCAGAATCCAGGCATGTGGTCATAGGTATTTCAAATCGCTGGAGAACACCCAGGGCAGGTTGTCTAGAAAAGGCTTAGAAATATGTTGTAGAAATTCCAATAATATCTGGAGCAGAGAGAGAGGCAAGTAGAGGGTCAGAGATGACACCTGGGAAGGCAGGGAATGAAAGGCAGAGCCGTGAGTGATGGGGTGGCAAAGAGGACAGGCAGAACCTCTAGGGACTCAGGGGCGGTGGGCAGATGTTGGGACAGGGAAACACTGAATGCTTGGGGAATCAGAGAAAAAAGACATCACCGTTAATAAAATAATGAATGGGGACAGAATAGATACAGAAGCTCAGAAAGTCTTGACCTTCAAACTCCTCCTCCATTCCAGAAGATTGCATTCCCCTTTCTGATCAGAACGCACAGTGGGGTTTTTTGTTTTTGTTTTTGTGTTTGTTTTAGAAAACTTGTAAAAGTGTTCACTGGTTTTGAAAGATGATTTATGGCCCTTGAATAAGGTTTTCTTGAGTTTCTGGTCACACACTATTGGTCTCTACTTTTTTTTCCATTTTCAATGAATATCTAATACCTGGCCTACCAGTGGATACTAAATTTTATAAGCCAATGATTGTATTTTTTAAAATGCAAAATTATTAGGGAACTCTACAGGGTAATACATAATTGATTCTCAAAGATGCAGCTTATCCCTGCATTGATTGATCTATCTATTTAACTATTTATTTTCAGTGCTCGTGGTGGATTGATAGTGATGGGATCATGCATGTCAGGGAGTCATTCTATGAACATGGCCCACTGTGCAGAGACCTCCACATGTGTTTTCTTAGAAAAGTAATTTACCTAGAGCCCTGCCTGGGCCAAATCAATGTGCTAAATTCCATTCCTCAGCCAACAACCTGTGATTTCTTTGAGCAATATGGGTCTTCTCTGCCAGTAAGAACACAAGTTAACCTGGAGGGGACAAATTCTGTGACACTTTCACAGATTGGATTCCAGAATTCAAAGAGATAGGATGATTTCACCTAACCATCAAATATGTAAGAACTGTTCTAGACCAGCATGGGCCAAAGTGACCTAGAGTTGTCCTGGAACTTTGGCATGTGAACTTCCTGTTCCTGTCACTAGTGTGCATCTGTTAACTACTATTTCTATCAGGTATTAGTTTATTTAAAGACATAGGGAAGGTAAAGAGGGACACTCTCAAGAGGGAGTGTCCTCTCTGATAATATGTTGTGCCCCTATTTCCTACTGATCCCAGAAAAGTTCCAATTAGAACTCGTCAGTGCAGACCAAAGTGAATTAAGAGTTGCATTTATATATTTAGAATATCATGTTAAACTTTTAATAATAAGTTTTTAATAAAAAAGTAAATGACAGCAGAATGCATTTCAATTATTATTACACATATAAAGCACAATTTTTCACATCTCTGTATATAACATATGTTGACACCCAATTTAAGTCTTCATATATGTATTTTGGAAGATGATGTCCATCACATTCCACCATCCTTACTAATCTCTTGCCCCCCTTTCCCTCCCATCCCTTTTTCCTATCTAGAATTTATCTAATCCTCCCATTCTCCCCCTGCCTACCCCACTATGATTCAGCCCCCTTATATCAGATAAAACATTCAGCATTTGTTTTGGGGGAATTGGCTAACTTCCCTTAGCATTATCTTCTCCAACGCCATCCATTTACCCACAAATGCCATGATTTTATTCTCTTTTGTTCCTGATTAAAATTCCATTATGTATATATAATGCATAGTTTTTCATCCATGCATTCACTCAAGGCCATCTAGGTTGGCTCCACAGTTTAGCTATTGTGAATTTTGTTGCTATAAACATTGATATGGCTGTGTCCCTGTAGTATGCTGTTTTTTAAGTCTTTTGGGTTTAGACCGAGGAGAGGGATAGCTGGGTCAAATGGTAGTTCCATTCCCAGATTTCCAAGGAATCTCCATACTGCTTTCCATATTGGCTGCAGCAATTTTCAGTCCCACCAGCAGTGTATGAGTGTGCTTTTTCCTCACGTCCTCGCCAACACTTATTGTTGTTTGTCTTCATAGTAGCTGCCATAATAAAAGTTTTATTATAGTAAAATTCACACACACACACACACACACACACACACACACACATGGATTTTGCTTTGGTGTCTCTGGAAAAGACCATGTGGAGTAGGAATCTACAAATGTGATGTCATCCTACTGCCAGTTAAGAACTAGGAATTTGTCCATGGGCAGGCCTCTGGTATCACTCACAGCATCTCACATAAACTTGAGGATCAAACGGGTGTGAGGCCTAGAGATGTCAGAAAAGCCTCACTGTTTTCTTCCCCCCTTCTTGATAGTGATTTCTGGGCCAATAAACTTTGTTTTTCTTTGATTACATTTTTTGTATTATCTAAAAATCCTCTCTTGCAAGAACACAAGAGCCAAGAAACACAACCTAACCTCCATATCCCTGGGATCACAACCAGCAACAATGTCAGATCTTTTGTTGCTTTACTTATTTACTCACTTCATTTGATTCATTTATTAATACAGCTGGGCACCAGCCACTACTCTAGGTCCTGTTGGAAGGGAACTGTCACACACCTACACACAGCATCCTAAGGGCAGACTGTTGAAACAGGAACTCTGACCCTTCATTGTTCATGAAGACTCACCCAGTGTCAGAACTTTGAATATTTTATTTTGAGGCAGATCTTGCTTTGAGGCCAACTGTGGCCTCTGACTTGAGATCCTCCTGCAGCAGCCTTCCAAATCCCTGGCCTTAACAACATGTGCTACCAAACCTTGTCCTTTGCTTATTAAAAAAAAAAGTGCATAGCTGCTGGTTACCTCCCTCCAGTGATATATATGATATCAGACCCCAAACAATAAAAAGCCCACACAATGCCAAAGCTCAAGTCTGAGTCTGGCTGTGTGAGGTTGTGTAATGGGAAGGGATTCCAGGGAGAGAGAGGGACATCAGCTCAGAAAAGGTAGGTTCCTTGGTTTTCAAGGCAGAAAAGGATTTCCTCATTGTTAGGTGCATGAACAGACCTATTTAAAAAACAGATGCACATTCAGGAACTAACGTGAGGGGCCGGGGATTCAGTGAGGTCCGTAGTGTGCTTGCCTTGTAGGCACAAGTTCCCAGGTTCAATCCTCAGCACCACAAGAAGAGAGAAATGAAAAATGTGAGAAAGCTCTAAAGGGAGAGACAGCAAATACATGGTCTGAGGTGTTGCTATTTGGAGAGGGACATTTAAGTGGGGCTGGACTAGAGATGGGGCCAGAGCAGACTTCTGTAATTTCTCACCTGTTGTTCTAAGCTTGCTCATATCATGCTAGTATTTGGGGCTTCAGTAAGCTGGTTTAGGAGAAATTCTGCATTGCAGGGAGTTGCTTTTTATTTTAAATCTGATCTTTATTTTTAAAAATAGTTTTTAGTTTGACAGGAAAACTTTATTTTATATATTTCTTTTTTATGTGGTGCTAAGGATTGAACCCTATGCCTCACAGGTGCTAGGCAGGTGCTCTGTCACCGAGCCACAACCCCAGTCTCTTGTTTTTAATTTCAAGTTTTGTGGGTATTCCTGCATTCTGGTGATTTATGAACTTTCTCCTTTGAGGTTCCGTTAAACTTTCTTCTTGGTATCCCAACATTTCTGCCCCAACCAGACATGTTCCACAGTTCTTTATGGACCTCAAGTGTTGCTAGAGGAACAATTAAATGATCATTTAGTTATCAAAGCAAATAGGGCAGTGTTTTCAGGACGGAAGTCTTAAGAGAATGCTCATTATTAGATTTCTATTTTTACTTATGTATTTAGCCATGGACTTATGTGGTTTTTGCAGTGATCCACAAACCAGCAGATTTCATAAACTTTTCATGTTGACAGCTATTTTCAAATGGTTGCATTCTGATTGAGGCACATTTGACTGAGTGTAAACATTAAGATGCTTTTAAAGTGCTTGTGAATTTTCCTGGCTAGAATATTGCAGAGGTTTTTGCCAGTTTTCTTGCCACTCTGCTTATCTCATTGGTGTTGAAAAACCTCTAAAATGCAAGGAATGCACCTCAGATGCAAACTCTTGCAGCTGGCCACCCACAGACCCCCACACCCACCCATCTAATTCTCCATCCCCCTTAAATTGGGTGTCAGGTGCTGTTGGATTGTTAATTATTGGGTAAAACCCAGTGTTTTGTCCCCAAGGAGCCCAAGGTTTAGCTTGTTGTTTATTAGAACCACTGGGTTGGTTATTCACTTTTCCTTTCCTCTCAAGACTAATCTGAGCTCCATCCAAGGACCTATATCTAATGGCACAGGTAGCTTAGTTAAATTTCTAATTTTGTTTAAGAATACTAACCTCAACCTCATGCAGGAAGGAGGGGTTCTGGCCCCAAGGTGTCCCCGGCTCTTTCCTTCTTCTCACCCACATAGTCTTCTCATCATGGGCCAGACAACCGTGTACTGCTAATCCCTGGAATCCTGGGCATGTGCCTTGACCTTCTAAGTATTCCTTCAAGAAAAATGTTCCCATTTCACAAATGCAGCAAAACTGGTCCCCCAAATACCTGGGATGCTGTTACTGAGAAGAAAAAGAAAAAAATACTGAAGATGGGGACTGGGGCTGGGGCTGGGGCTCAGCTGTAGAGTGCTTGCCTAGCATGTGCTAGGCCCTGGGTTCCATCCTCAGAACCACAGAAAATAAATGGATAGAATAAAGGTATTGGGTCCGACTCCAACTAGAAAAAAATATTTTAAAAAATAAATACTGAAAAGGCAATGTATCTAGCAATTATAGAAATGCAAATGAAAATTGCACTGAGCTTCTCTTTTACTCCAGTCAGAATGGCAATTATCAAGAATACAGTAACAATAAATTGGTGAGGATGTGGGGTACAGGGAATGCTCACACCTTGTTGGAGAAATTGCACATTGGTGCAATCCCTCTGGAAAGCAGGATGGAGATTCCTTAAGAAACTAAGACTGGAACCACTTCTGACTCAGTTATCTTACTCCTCAGCATAAAGAGGATAAAATCAGCATACTACAGGGACACAGCCACATCAATGTTTATGATAGCACAACTCACAATAGCTAAGCTACAGAACCAGCCTAAATGCCCATAAACAGATGAATAGATAAAGAAAATGTGATATATATA